>NC_057812.1:690648516-690690575 GCF_018294505.1 Triticum aestivum
GGCAATAGCCCCCCTTCCCCACCTGTGCATGACACGGGAATATATTTCTTCAATAGTTACAGAGTAAGGATCTGGTGACCACGGGGTCGTCTGGTAAGTCTTGCTGCTTGAGCTTAATCGAGCAAAATTAGGAAAAAGAAGCTAGCGAGCGAAATATGCCAACAGCGGACGCGCTGCAGGCAGGCCGCTATCCAGGCCGTCACAACACCATGTTGATCCGCGCTGCCAATATATATCTCACGTATTTGATATTCTTTTGGCCCGTACTGAAGCAGTCAGGCCCACGCAGATGCAAAAGGACCTAGCCCTCTAACTTCAAACTGACATGTATGCACCGCACGCCCGCGCTGCAGACCTGTTCGGCCTTCGGCGTGGAGACATGTACGTCGTGCATGCATGATGTGGAGCAACGTTTGCACAGTGACGCCCACAAGTTTTATCGGGTGCAGACGTGGATCACTCCCGGCCAGCGATTACGAACGTTCATTCACATCAGCTACCATTCACTCATCAAGTTTGGGTGAAGTATGTTTTAAACCTTGAGTTTGTAGAGATAGTCGTAATCAAACCCTGAACTCCGAATCCCTAAAATGGGTACCCAGTATTCAGTGACCCCGGTCAATTTTAACCCCAAAACTGTTTCCTGTTGGTTGGCACGGGATCACCCGCTACTCTCACCGACTATTTTGGCCCACATGTCATATCTGCCTTCTACCCCAATCAACCGATCTCTCTCCCCTCCTTACTCCATCACCCCTTAAAAAAGAGTGAATTACAAAAAATCACCACATTACAACGTAGGGTTGCGGAAAAGACTCTTCTACGAATTTGGGCCGAAAACCACTGATTCTTGGCCTAATCTTTTGCAGAAAACACTGATTGATGATTTAGACCATTTTAATGACAATTATGATATATGGGTCCCACATTTGATGACTGGTCTTTTACCAAAAAAAACCTCCCTTCCAGAAAAAACTTTCCCTCACCGATCCCCATGCCAGAGAAGAGGAGGTGCAGCCTGGACGCCGGTGAGCTCCAGCTGCCGCCGCAAGTCCTCGCCGTCGTGGTCATCGGGATCCAGGGCCTGCACCCGAGCAAGCAACGGCGGCGGCGTGCAACACGGGCACGAGCAACGGCGCGGGGCACCAAAGTAAGCAGCAACGGTGCGGCGGCGCGCAAGCAGTAGCAGCAGCGACGAGGCGGTGCACAAATATCAGCAGCAACAAAGCAAGCAGCAGGGACGCGGCATCGTGGAAGCAGCAACAGTGACGAGGCGGCGTGTAAACAGCGGCTGCAGCAGAGGAAGCAGCTGGGACGCGGCACCGCGAAAGCAGCAACAGCAGCGACGCGACAACGTACAAGCAGCAACAACGGAGCCGCAAGTAGTAGCAGCGGAGCAAAGTAGCAGCCGTGCGGCGGCGCGCAAGCAAAGCAGCAGCCGCGCGCATGACCCAGGAGTTGATTGCGTTTTGGATTTCCCCCTGATACGTCCATTTTGCATCATGCTTTTATATTGATATTTATTGCATTATGGGCTGTTATTATACATTATGTCACAATACTTAGGCCTATTCTCTCTTATTTTACAAGGTTTGCATAAAGAGGGATAATGCCGGCAACTAGGATTCTGGGCTGGAAAATGAGCAAATATTATAGACCTATTCTGCACGGCTCCAAAAGTCCTGAAACTTCACGGAAGACGTTTTCAGAATATATAAAAAATACTCAGTGGAAGAAGTTCACCAGGGGGGCCACACCCTGCCCACGAGGGTGGGGGCGCGCCCTACCCCCTGGGCGCGCCCCCTACCTCGTGGCCCCCCTGGTGGCCCTCCAATGTCCATCTTCTGCTATTTGAAGTCTTTCGATGAGAAAAAAAATCATAAGCCATCTTCTCGGACGAAACTCCGCCGCCACGAGGCGGAACCTTGGCGGAACCAATCTAGGGCTCTGGCGGAGCTGTTCTGTCGAGGAAACTTCCCTTCGGGAGGGGGAAATCATCGTCATCGTCATCACCAACGCTCCTCTCATCGGGAGAGGGCAATCTCCATCAACATCTTCACCAGCACCATCTCCTCTCAAAACCCTAGTTCATCTCTTGTATCCAATTCTTGTCTCCAAGTCCGGGATTGGTGCTAGTAGGTTGCTAGTAGTGTTAATTACTCCTTGTAGTTGATGCTAGTTGGTTTATTTGGTGGAAGATCATATGTTCAGATCCTATATGCATATTAATACCCCTCTGATTATGAACATGAATATGCTTTGTGAGTAGTTATGTTTGTTCCTGAGGACATGGGAGAAGTCTTGCTATTAGTAGTCATGTGAATTTGGTATTCGTTCGATATTTTGATGAGATGTATGTTGTCTCTCCTCTAGTGGTGTTATGTGAACGTCGACTACATAACACTTCACCATTATTTGGGCCTAGAGGAAGGCATTGGGAAGTAATAAGTAGATGATAGGTTGCTAGAGTGACAGAAGCTTAAACCCTAGTTTATGCGTTGCTTTGTAAGGGGCTGATTTGGATCCATATGTTTCATGCTATGGTTTGGTTTACCTTAATACTTTTGTTGTAGTTGCGTATGCTTGCAATAGAGGTTAATCATAAGTGGGATGCTTGTCCAAGTAAGGACAGTACCCAAGCACCGGTCCACCCAAATACCAAATTATCAAAGTACCGGACGCAGATCATATGAACGTGATGAAAACTAGCTTGACGATATTCCCATGTGTCCTCGGGAGCGCTTTTCTCTATATAAGAGTTTGTCCAGGCTTATCCTTTGCTACAAAAAGGATTGGGCCACCTTGCTGCACTTTATTTACTTTTGTTACTTGTTGCTCGTTACAAATTATCCTATCATAAAATTATCTGTTACCACTTATTTCAGTACTTGCAGAGAATACCTTGCTAGAAACCGCTTATCATTTCCTTCTGCTCCTCGTTGGGTTCGACACTCTTACTTATTGAAAAGACTATGATAGATCCCCTATTATTGTGGGTCATCAAGACTCTTTTCTGGCGCCGTTGCCGGGGAATGAAGCGCCTTTGGTAGGTGGAATTTGGTAAGGAAAAATTTATATAGTGTGCTGAAATTTACTGTCACTTGTTACTATGGAAAGTAATCCTCTGAGGGGCTTGTTCGGGGTATCTTCACCCCGACTAGTAGAGCAAAGAGTTGCTCCTCAACCTACTGAACCTACCGAAAATGAAAATGTCTGCTTTGAAGTTCCTTCGGGTATGATAGAAAAACTGCTAGCTAATCCTTTTGTAGGAGATGGAACAAAGCATCCTGATGAGCATCTAATATATGTGGATGAAGTTTGTGGATTATTTAAGCTTGCAGGTGTACCCGGAGATGTTGTGAAGAAGAAGGTCTTCCCTTTATCTTTGAAGGGAGATGCATCAACATGGTATAGGCTATGTGATGATATGGGGTCATGGAATTACAAACGATTGAAATTGGAATTTCATCAGAAGTTGTATCCTATGCATCTTGTTCATCGTGATTGCAATTATATATATAATTTTTGGCCTCGCGAAGGAGAAAGCATCGCTCAAGCTTGGGGGAGGCTTAAATCAATGTTATATTCATGCCCCAATCATGAGCTCTCAAGAGAAATGATTATTCAACAATATTATGCTCGGCTTTCTGATAGCAATCGCACCATGCTTGATACTTCTTGTTTTGGCTCTTTTATGATGAAGACTATTGAATTCAAATGGGATTTATTGGAAAGAATTAAACGCAACTCTAAAGATTGGGACCTCGACAAAGGTAAGGAGTCAGGTATGACACCTAGGTTTGATTGTGTTAAATATTTTATGGATACCGATGTTTTCCGTAAATTTAGCACTAAATATGGACTTGACTCTGAGATAATAGCTTCTTTCTGTGAATCTTTTGCTACTTATGTTGATCTCCCCAAAGAGAAGTGGTTTAAATATCATCCTCCCATAGAAGTAAAAGTAGCCGCACCTATTAAAGTTGAAGAAAAGACTATCACTTATAATGATCCTATTGTTCCTACTTCTTATGTTGAGAAACCACCTTTCTCTTTCAGGATAAAGGATCATGCTAAAGCTTCAACTGTGGTTCGTAAAAGCAATATCAAAACTTATAAACCTTCTGAGAAAATTAAAGTTGAACCTGATATTGCTATTGTTAAAGATCTTTTGGCTGATAATATTGATGGGCATGTTATTTATTTCTATGATGAAACTGCTAGAATTGCTAAACCTTGTGCTAAAGATAAACCTAGACCTGTGGTAGGCATGCCTGCTATTTTTGTTAAAATAGGAGATCATTGTTATCATGGTTTATGTGATATGGGTGCCAATGCTAGTGCAATACCTATTAGCCTATATAGAGAAACCATGCATGATATTGCACCTGTTGAGTTAGAAGATATTGATGTCACAATTACACTTGCCAATAGGGATACTATTTCACCAATGGGAATTGTTAGAGATGTTGAAGTCTTGTGTGGGAAAACTAAATATCCTGCTGATTTTCTTGTTCTTGCTTCCCCACAAGATAGCTTTTGTCTCATTATATTTGGTAGACCCTTCTTGAACACTGTTAATGCTACCATAGATTGCAAAAGGGATGTTGTTACTATCGGTTTATATGATATGACTCATGAATTTAATTTCTCTAAATTTAGTAGACAACACCGTGAAGAAGAATTACCTAGTAAGGATGAAACTATTGGTCTTGCTTCTATTGCCGTACCTCCTAGTGATCCTTTAGAACAATATTTACTAAACCATGAAAATGATATGTTTATGAATGAAAGAAGGGAAATAGATGAAGTATTTTTTAAACAGGAACCTATTCTGAAACACAATTTGCCTGTTGAAATCCTAGGGGATCCTCCTCCACCCAAGGGTGATCCCGTGTTTGAGCTTAAACCGTTGCCTGATACTCTTAAATAGTCTTATCTTGATGACAAAAAGATATATCATGTTATTATTAGTGCTAACCTTTCAGAGCATGAGGAAGAGAGATTATCGAAAACTCTGAAGAAGCACCTTGCTGCTATTGGGTATACTCTTGATGATCTTAAGGGCATTAGTCCCACTCTATGTCAACATAAAATAAATTTGGAAGAAGATGCTAAACCAGTTCGTGATCATCAACAACGGCTGATTCCTAAAATGAAAGAAGTGGTAAGAAAGGAAATACTAAAGCTCCTTGAGGCAGGTATAATCTATCTCGTTGCTGATAGTCAGTGGGTAAGTCATGTCCATTGTGTCCCTAAGAAGGGAGGTATTACTGTCGTTCCTAATGATAAAGATGAATTGATTCCTCAAAGAATTATTACAGGTTATAGGATGGTAATTGATTTCCGCAAATTAAATAAGGCCACTGAAAAGAATCATCACCCCTTACCTTTTATCGATCAAATGCTAAAAATATTATCCAAACATACACATTTTTGCTTTCTAGATGGTTACTCTGGTTTCTCTCAAATACCTGTGTCAGCCAAGGATCAATCAAAGACTACTTTTACTTACCCTTTTGGTACTTTTGCTTATAGGCGTATGCCTTTTGGTTTATGTAATGCACCTGCTACCTTTCAAAGATGCGTGATGGCTATATTCTCTGACTTTTGTGAAAAGATTTGTGAGATTTTCATGGACGATTTCTCCGTCTATGGATCTTATTTTGATGATTGCTTGAGCAACCTTGATCGAGTTTTGCAGAGATGTGAAGAAACTAATCTTGTCTTGAATTGGGAAAAGTGCCACTTTATGGTTAATGACGGTATTGTCTTGGGGCATAAAGTTTCTGAAAGAGGTATTGAAGTTGATAAAGCCAAGGTTGATGCTATTGAAAAGATGCCATGCCCCAAGGACATCAAAGGTATAAGAAGTTTCCTTGGTCACGCCGGATTTTATAGGAGGTTCATTACAGACTTCTCAAAAATTTCCCGGCCTCTGACTAATTTATTACAAAAAGATATACCATTTGTCTTTGATGATGATTGTGTAGAATCATTTGAAATACTTAAGAAAGCATTAATCTCTGCACCTATTGTTTAGCCACCTGATTGGAATTTACCCTTTGAAATTATGTGTGATGCTAGTGATTATGTTGTAGGTGTTGTTCTAGGAGAAAGAGTTGATAAGAAATTAAACATTATTCAATATGCTAGTAAAACCCTAGACAATGCCCAAAGAATTATGCTACTACTAAAAAAGAATTCTTAGCAGTTGTATTTGCTTGTGATAAGTTCAGACCTTATATTATTGATTCTAAAGTAACTATTCACACTGATCATGCTGCTATTGAATATCTCATGGAAAAGAAAGATGCTAAACCTAGACTTATTAGATGGGTTCTCTTGCTACAAGAATTTGACTTACATATTGTTGATAGAAAGGGAGCTGAGAACCCCGTTGCAGACAACTTGTCTAGGTTAGAAAATGTGCTTGATGACCCACTACATATTGATGATAGCTTTCCTGATGAGCAATTAAATGTCATAAATGCTTCTCATACTGCTCCATGGTATGCTGATTATGCTAATTACATTGTTGCTAAGTTTATACCACCTAGTTTCACATACCAGCAAAAGAAAAAGTTCTTCTATGATTTGAGGCATTACTTTTGGGATGACCCACATCTTTATAAAGAAGGAGTAGATGGTGTTATTAGACGTTGTGTACCTGAGCATGAACAAGAACAGATCCTATGCAAGTGTCACTCCGAATCTTATGGAGGACACCATGCTGGAGATAGAACTGCACATAAGGTATTGCAATCTGGTTTTTATTGGCCTACTCTCTTCAAGGATGCCCGTAAGTTTGTCTTATCTTCTGATAAATGTCAAAGAATTGGTAATATTAGTAGACGTCAAGAAATGCCTATGAACTATTCACTCGTTATTGAACCATTTGATGTTTGGGGCTTTGACTATATGGGACTGTTTCCTTCCTCTAATGTGTATACACATATTTTAGTTGCTGTTGATTACGTTACTAAGTGGGTATAAGCTATTCCAACTAGTAGTGCTGATCATAACACTTCTATTAAAATGCTTAAAGAATTTATTTTTTCAAGGTTTGGAGTCCCTAGATATTTAATGACTGATGGTGGTTCACATTTTATTCATGGTGCTTTATGTAAAATGCTTGCTAAGTATGATGTTAATCATAGAATTGCATCCCCTTATCACCCTCAGTCTAGTGGCCAAGTAGAATTGAGTAATAGAGAGCTCAAATTAATTTTGCAAAAGACTGTTAATAGTTCTAGAAAGAATTGGTCCAAGAAACTTGATGATGCATTATGGGCCTATAGAACTGCATATAAAAATCCTATGGGTATGTCTCTATATAAAATGGTTTATGGAAAAGCATGTCACTTACCTCTTGAACTAGAACACAAGGCATATTGGGCTATTAAAGAGCTCAACTATGATTTTAAACTTGCCGGTGAGAAGAGGTTATTTGATATTAGCTCACTCGATGAATGGAGAACCCAAGCCTACGAAAATGCCAAGTTGTTTAAAGAAAAAGTTAAAAGATGACATGATAAAAGGATACAAAAGCGTGAGTTTAATGTAGGTGATTATGTATTGCTATACAACTCTCGTTTAAGATTTTTTGCAGGAAAACTTCTCTCTAAATGGGAAGTTCCTTACGTTATCGAGGAGGTCTATCGTTCCGGTGCCATAAAAATCAACAACTTCAAAGGCACAAATCCGAAGGTGGTGAATGGTCAAAGAATCAAACATTATATCTCGGGTAATCCCATAGATGTTGAAACCAATGTTATTGAAACCGTAACCTCAGAGGAATATATAAGGGACACTTTCCAGAACGTTTCAGACTCCGAAAAGGAATAGGTATGTGGTACGGTAAGTAAACCGACTCCAAAACAGTTTTTAGGCAATATTTCTCCGCTTTGGAATATTTAGAAAAATAGGAAAATAAGAAGCAGTCCGGGAAGGACACAAGGGCTCCACGAGGGTGGAGGGCGCGCCTCCCTACCTCGTGGGCACCTCGTGTGCTCTCCGGACTCCATTTTCATACACGACACGTATGTTGGTCGGTAAAAATTCATTATATAATCTCCCGGTGGTTTTGACTCTCGTATCACGCAAAAATCTCCTGTTTTTGTTTCGAGCTGTTTTTCTGACAGATCCAGGTCGTCATGTCGTCTTCAAGCGCCCCGAAGGACCAGTTCTTCGAGAAGGTCATCAACCCCTACCTCGCAGAAGTGTTGCACCACCCTCAAACCATTGAGATGCGTGAGGGGTTCTTGCACATCCGCGATGCTGAGGGACCAAGGAAGACCGGAAGCACGGAGGCAAGGCTCGAGGCATTGGAGCAAGAAGTTTTCAAGTGTCAGGAGATGGTGGAGCATGGACTCGATTCCAATCACATTATGATCACGGAGTTCACCAACAACCACAAGCTGGACATCAAGGACATTGGGGAGGCCATCTTCAAGCTTCATGAGAAAAACGAGCACCTCCAAGCCCAGATCTATGGCCTGCAAAATCAAAACTGTCAGTATGAATATAGATTCAAGAGGATGAGTTTGGCTGCAGATTTGAGGTTTCAGGAGACTCTATCATCCTTCTATGATGGTGAGCCTATGCCTTGGAAGAAGGACGACAAGCCTACTCCATCAACAAAACCATCACCTTCTCCACCAACAAAGAAGAATTGAGTATATAGTATGGGCACTCCCCTTGGCAACTTCCAAGCTTGGGGGAGTGTCCCGGTATTGTATCACCATCACTTTTATCTTTACCGTTTTCTTAGTTCGATCCTTTTGGTAACATCTTGATCTATTAGAATAAAAGTTCTTAGTATGATCTAGTCGTGAGTTTTGCTTTATAATTCCTCTATGTAATCGAGTCCGTGAGCTATATATAATAAAGATTAGTGTTGAGTCAAGGGCTTGATTATTTTGCCATGATCCTAAGTGAATAAAAGAAAAGAAAAAGAATAAAAAAAGGGGAAACAAAGAGATCATATGGATCTTTTGGAGAGTAATGAGCTCACATAGAAAAAGTATGATGAATTGTTGAGAGTTGACAAACATAGTTTTGGTCATCGTTGCAATTAATAGGAAGTAATAAATAAAGAGAGGTCTTCACATACAAATATACTATCTTGGACATCTTTTATGATTGTGAGCACTCATTAAAATATGACATGCTAAAGAGTTGACGTTGAACAAGGAAGACAACGTGATGGGTTATGTTTTCTTACATCTGAGATAAATTATATGGTCATGGATCATCCAACATGGTTGAGCTTGCCTTTCCCCCTCATGCTAGCCAAATTCATCACACCAAGTAGAGATACTACTTGTGATTCCAAATACCCTTAAAGCAGTTTTGCCATGAGAGTCCACCATACCTACCTATGGATTGAGTAAGATCCTCCAAGTAAGTTGTCATCGGTGCAAGCAGTAAAATTGCTCTCTAAATATGTATGACTTATTAGTGTGGGAGAAAATAAGCTTTATACGATCGTGTGATATAGAAGAAATAAAAGCGACAGACTGCATAATAAAGGTCCATATCACAAGTGGCAATATAAAGTGACGTTTTTTCGCATTAAGATTTTGTGCATCCAACCATAAAAGCGCATAACAACCTCTACTTCCCTCTGCGAAGGGCCTATCTTTTACTTTTATCTCCTACCTTGCATAAGAGTCATGGTGATCTTCACCCTTCCTTTTTACATTTTATCCTTTGGCAAGCACAGTATGTTGGAAAGATCCTGGTATATATGGTTAATTGGATGTGAGTTTTCATGAACTATTATTGTTGACATTACCCTTGAGGTAAAACGTTGGGAGGCAAAACTATAAGCCCCTATCTTCCTCTGTGTCCGATTAAAACTCCATACTCATAAGTATTGCGTGAGTGTCAGCAATTGTGAAAGACTATATGATAGTTGAGTATGTGGACTTGCTGAAAAGCTCTTATACATTCACTCTTTCCTATGTTATGATAAATTGCAATTGCTCCAATGACTGAGATTATAGTTTGTTAGTTTTCAATGAAGTTTACGATTCATACTTGAAATTGTGATTGAATTATTACTCTAGCATAAGAAATCATATGACAAGAATTATATAAGGTGTTGTTCTAAGAATGATCATGATGCCCTCATGTCCGTATTTTATTTTTATCGACACCTCTATCTCTAAACATGTGGACATATTTTTTTATTTCGGCTTTCGCTTGAGGACAAGCAAGGTCTAAGCTTGGGGGAGTTGATACGTCCATTTTGCATCATGCTTTTATATTGATATTTATTGCATTATGGGCTGTTATTACACATTATGTCACAATACTTATGCCTATTCTCTCTTATTTTACAAGGTTTGCATAAATAGGGAGAATTCTGGCAGCTGGGATTCTGGGCTGGAAAAGGAGCAAATATTAGAGACCTATTCTGCACAGCTCCAAAAGTCCTGAAACTTCACGGAAGACGTTTTCAGAATATATAAAAAATACTCAGCGGAAGAAGTTCACCAGGGGGGCCACACCCTGCCCACGAGGGTGGGGGCGTGCCCCCTACCTCGTGGCCCCCCTAGTGGCCCTCCGATGTCCATCTTATGCTATATGAAGTCTTTCGATGAGAAAAAAAATCATAAGCCATCTTCTCGGACGAAACTCCGCCGCCACGAGGCGGAACCTTGGTGGAACCAATCTAGGGCTTTGGCGGAGCTGTTCTGCCGAGGAAACTTCCCTCCGGGAGGGGGAAATCATCGCCATCGTCATCACCAACGCTCCTCTCATCGGGAGAGGGCAATCTCCATCAACATCTTCACCGGCTCCATCTCCTCTCAAAACCCTAGTTCATCTCTTGTATCCAATTCTTGTCCCCAAGTCCGGGATTGGTGCTAGTAGGTTGCTAGTAGTGTTAATTACTCCTTGTAGTTGATGCTAGTTGGTTTATTTGGTGGAAGATCATATGTTCAGATCCTATATGCATATTAATACCCCTCTGATTATGAACATGAATATGCTTTGTGAGTAGTTACGTTTGTTCCTGAGGACATGGGAGAAGTCTTGCTATTAGTAGTCATGTGAATTTGGTATTCGTTCGATATTTTGATGAGATGTATGTTGTCTCTCCTCTAGTGGTGTTATGTGAACGTCGACTACATAACACTTCACCATTATTTGGGCCTAGAGGAAGGCATTGGGAAGTAATAAGTAGATGATGTGTTGCTAGAGTGATAGAAGCTTAAATCCTAGTTTATGCGTTGCTTCGTAAGGGGCTGATTTGGATCCATATGTTTCATGCTATGGTTAGGTTTACCTTAATACTTTTGTTGTAGTTGCGGATGCTTGCAATAGAGGTTAATCATAAGTGGGATGCTTGTCCAAGTAAGGACATTACCCAAGCACCGGTCCACCCACATACCAAATTATCAAAGTACCGAACGCGAATTGTATGAACGTGATGAAAACTAGCTTGACAATATTCCCATGTGTCCTCAGGAGCGCTTTTCTCTATCTAAGAGTTTGTCCAGACTTATCCTTTGCTACAAAAAGGATTGGGCCACCTTGCTGCACTTTATTTACTTTTGTTACTTGTTGCTCGTTACAAATTATCCTATCACAAAACTATCTGTTACCACTTATTTCAGTACTTGCAGAGAATACCTTGCTGGAAACCGCTTATCATTTCCTTCTGCTCCTCGTTGGGTTCGACACTCTTACTTATCGAAAGGACTACGATAAATCCCCTATACTTGTGGGTCATCACCCCCCCAAGGATCCCTATGCAAAAATACCAATGACCAACAATTATGCCACATCAGCTTTTGTGGGACCCACATGCATTAATCATGGTTAAAATGCCCAAAGAGACCTATCAGTGTTTTCTGCAAAATATTAGGCCAAGAATCAGTGGTTTTCGGCCCAAATTCATAGAAGAGTCTTTTCTGCAACCCTACGCTGTAATGTGGTGTTTTTTTGCAATTCATTCCTTAAAAACTCATGCGTAGGGAGGGTGCGACAGGTCTCCTCGCTTGCGCGCCCCCTTGCTTTGGCAATGCTACAGCCCACACCGCACCACACCAGTGTTCACTAACAATGGTGGAGAGACAAGTAGCAGCGGTGTTGCCCGTGTCACGTGTGTGCCGGCAAAATCAATCGAACTGCACACAGGCGTGTATGTGCGCATAGTTAGCTAGTGCAAAGCTAGCTAGCTACATACGTGTGGTTGGGTCACGCCCCCAGAACTCGTATTTCGCCGGTTTGGGTCGAAATTGGCGTCGGTGGACCCAGGCCGAACCCGGCGCACTAGGGCGCCTGGGGGCGCCAGGGAACGCGATTTTGGCGCAAACGAGGCTGGGCCCGCCGAGTCAGCGAGACGCCGCTTCGTCGTTCTCATCACCTTGGTTCCCGCGGGAATCAATGCCAAGGCTGTTGCGCTGCCGCGCCGGTCAGCCTCCATTGATGCCTGATACGTCTCCAATGTATCTATAATTTTTGATTGTTCCATGTTATTATATTATCACCCTTGGGTGTTTTATATGAATTAATATGCTATTTTATATGATTTTTGGGACTAACCTATTAACCTAGAGCCCAGTGCCAGTCTTGGGGGAGATTAGCTGCCATATTTTACTAGAGAGTGCAATTAGGTTGTGTTGGGGATATTACTACCAGTATGACCCGCACAGGAGGGGTCGGGTCAGCCGTAATGGCGGGTTGCATAAGAAGCCCGATCAACATTCAAGATGATAGTTTACTAAACGTATAGGAGGCCCAAAGGCCTGGGGCCGGCTTAAGGACCGATATTGTAAACCGTCGTATGTAAGGAAAGACTTGTAAAGAAAGGCATGTAAAGGAAGTCACCAAGCCAGACACGATTATGAGCCGTCCGGGACTCTGTAGGCCACCAGGCGTCAACTCATGTATATAAGGGGATGACTCGGTGGCGGCTTAGGGCAAGAAACAACCAAGTCGATAACCAAGCCAGCGAGTTGAGCCTCTTGGAGATCAAAACCTCAGAAATACCAATCCCAACTAGACGTAGGCTTTTACCTTCATCGTAAGGGGCCGAACTAGTACAAAAACTCTCTCGTGTGTTCTTTGTCCCGATTAACCCCTTTAAGTTTCCTAGTGCGATGGCCCTACGACTAAGTCCTTGCTCTAGGACAGCTGCCGTGTCAACTCCACTACAGTTGGCGCCCACCGTGGGGCCAGCGCACGGTGGATTTGAGTTCTTGAAGGGCAACTTCGAAGGGCTCAAGGGATACGCTATGGGCCGGATGACCAAGAGTCGTCGTGGCAAACTCTACATCGACGATGAAGGCTGGGGCCCCGAGGCCAGCTCGATTGAGTACGGGTACCGGTCCCCTTCGGCGGAATTCACGTCTTCATCGGCCGGATCGGTGAATCAGGCCCTGAGCCGGACGTCCACACCAACCTCATCGAAACGGCTCAGCGCGCCGGGTCCGCCCGTGTTCAATCTGTCATGAAACATGCCTTTGTAGGCTGCATCCATGGCGTTGAATACTCCGAAGGATCGATGGAAGGCGGGGAGACGGCCGTCTGCTCTGATACTGCATAATCAACAGGTGAGACGGACTCATTGTACCAACTGCAAGATGGCATGCTCGGGGGTTGTTCCGATGGCAGCAGTATTCCGGATCCCCTTGAGCCGCCAAATTGGGCCGGAGTCTTCATGGCGGGGACGCATGTTGGAAATATGCCCTAGAGGCAATAATAAATTGATTATTATATTTCCTTGTTCATGATAATCGTTTATTATCCATGCTAGAATTGTATTGATAGGAAACTCAGATACATGTGTGGATACATAGACAACACCATGTCCCTAGTAAGCCTCTAGTTGACTAGCTCGTTGATCAATAGATGGTTACGGTTTCCTGACCATGGACATTGTATGTCGTTGATGACGGGATCACATCATTAGGAGAATGATGTGATGGACAAGACCCAATCCTAAGCATAGCACAAAGATCGTGTAGTTCGTATGCTAAAGTTTTTCTAATGTCAAGTATCATTTCCTTAGACCATGAGATTGTGCAACTCCCAGATACCGTAGGAGTGCTTTGGGTGTGCCAAACGTCACAACGTAACTGGGTGGCTATAAAGGTACACTACAGGTATCTCCGAAAGTGTCTGTTGGGTTGGCACGAATCGAGACTGGGATTTGTCACTCCGTGTGACGGAGAGGTATCTCTGGGCCCACTCGGTAGGACATCATCATAATGTGCACAATGTGATCAAGGAGTTGATCACGGGATGATGTGTTATAGAATGAGTAAAAGAGACTTGCCAGTAACAAGATTGAACAAGGTATCGGGATATCGACGATCGAATCCCGAGCAAGTATCGTACCGCTAGACAAAGGGAATTGTATATGGGATTGATTAAGTCCTTGACATCGTGGTTCATCCGATGAGATCATCGTGGAGCATGTGGGAGCCAACATGGGTATCCAGATCCCGCTGTTGGTTATTGACCGGAGAGGTGTCTCGGTCATGTCTGCATGTTTCCCGAACCCGTAGGGTCTACACACTTAAGGTTCGATGACGCTAGGGTTATAGGGAATAGATATACGTGGTTACCAAATGTTGTTCGGAGTCCCGGATGAGATCCCGGACGTCACGAGGAGTTCCGAAATGGTCCGGAGGTAAAGATTTATATATGGGAAGTCATCATACGGTCACCAGAATAATTCGGGGGTTCCCGGTATTGTACCAGGACCACCGGAGGGGTTCCGGGGGTCCATCGGGAGGGTCCACCTGCCCCGGAGGGACCTATGGGCTGTATGTGGAGAGGGACCAGCCCCTTAGTGGGCTGGGCGCCTCCCCCCTTAGGGCCCATGCGCCTAGGGTTTGGGGGAACCCTAAAGGGGGGACGCCCCCCTTGCCTTAGGGGGCAAGGAAACCCCCCTTGGCCGCCGCCTCCTCCTCAGATTGGATCTGAGGGGGCCGGCCCCCCTCTCCCTTGCCCCTATATATATGGGGGGGGGGGTGGGAGGGCAGTCACACCCAAGTCTTGGCGCAGCCCTTCCCCTCTCCCAAGTCCTCCTCTTCTCCTGTGGTGCTTGGCGAAGCCCTGCAGGATTGCCACGCTCCTCCTTCACCACCATGCCGTCGTGCTGCTGCTGGATGGAGTCTTTCACAACCTCTCCTTCACCCCTTGCTGGATCAAGGTGTAGGAGACGTCACCGGGCTGTACGTGTGTTGAACGCGGAGGTGTCGTCCGTTCGGCACTAGGATCTCCGGTGATTTGGATCACGACGAGTACGCCTCCTTCAACCCCGTTCTCTTGAACGCTTCCGCATAGCGATCTACAAGGGTATGTAGATGCACTCTCCTTCCCCTCGTTGCTGGTTTCTCCATAGATAGATCTTGGTGAAACATAGGAAAATTTTGAATTTCTACTACGTTCCCCAACAATGCAACCCGGGCAGAACTCCACCGCAGCAGCAGCAGCTACCAGGTCGGCAGCAGCCAGGTCAGGAGACCCCGCGCGCACCCCGGCTCAGGTTCTAATGGACCTCATGGATAGGCTGATGACTCTGTTGACCGCTGTGGTAGAACCGGTAGATAAAGCCCGGCATGACGCAGAAGTAGCACGCGTACGGGAGGAGATGGTGCAAGCTAAGGAAAATCTGGCCGCAGAGGAAACCCGAATGGCAGCAGAAAGGGAAGCTCTGGATGCTCGTGCTCAGCAGCTTCAAGCGGAAACTTTCCGGCTCTCGGTGGATCTTAATGCATCAAACGAGGTCATGAGGAGGAGGCATCAGAAAACTCAGTCGCGTCTGCCTCTAACGTTGGATCCAAGGAACCTGTTCCATACACCCGGACTGGGGGGAGCAACCAGCCGAGGCAAACCGGGTCACGACACCCGGTGCACCAGTTCAGCCACGTACCATGGAGCCGCCTCGCATGAATACAACTCCTCCTCGTTATGTATCAACACCTCCAGGTCACTTATCCGACCCTATGGAGAATCTCATCGCAGCGTCGGCTCGTTTGGCAGCCTCCCAATGAAAGGCGACTCACTAGCAGCAATTGAAACCCGGAGGGTAAGAGAGCTACTTCAGACAGCTTTGGCCCAGCAGGATGCATACTCCTACGGTCGAGACAGGATTCATTCAACTCCTCGCCCAAGCCGGAGCCCGAGTTATAGTAGGCAGATGGAGTCCGCAAAGATGTCAAGTAATGCTCAACGCCACAATCGGCCATATAGGCATGAGCCGGTGTGGGCTAGAGCCCTTAACTTGGCGGATCAGGAGAGGATTCGTCAAGAAGCGGAACGGGCGGCTCAGATAGCAGCAGAGCAGGCGGCTCACCAAAACTTTCCGGCTTATCCAGCAACCTCAGTTGAGGCAGGAGTGGCCAGAAGAACCAGAGGCGTACCTTGCCTGGTCCTAGCCATACGCAATGAGCGGTTGCCCAAGGATTTCAAGGGGCCTCGTAAGGTGCCTAATTACACGGCTGACCTACAGCCGGGGGCTTGGATTGAGAGTTATGAGATGGCTATGGAGCTGCTGGAGGTTAGCAATGCTGCAATGGCCAAGTATTTTACCATGATGTTGGATGGAATGGCTCGGACCTGGTTGAAGGGATTGCCACCCAATTCTATCGGCTCATGGGCAGAGTTAAAAGCACGGTTCATCCAGAATTTGAAGGACACGTGTAAGCAGCCAATGTCGATTGTGGACCTGACCAATTGCAAGTAAGAGGATGGAGAATCTACAACCCATTGGGTGCGCCGGGTCAAGGAGATAATACATTCATCTGATAAGATGGATGCTGGCTCAGCAGTTTTGATGTTGGAGAAAAATTCCCGCTTTGAACCTCTGAAGCAGAAGTTGGGGCAGCTTAAACGTGAGTGCAATGACATGGGGACGTTGATGGCAGCTCTTGTCAAGTATGCCGATTCTAATACCACCAAGGACTCGGTGTCTGATGAAGAAAAGACAACAAAGGGAAAGAAGAACGGCAATGGCAAGGGTCACCAGCATAATCCGGTGAATCAGGGAGGTAATAAACGTAAGGCTGATGAGTTTGTTGCTAATACTAATGCGCAGGGTGGTAATCAGCGGCGCAAGGGCAGGCAACCCCCTCGATCGGGCGGGTCAGGCCCCACCCTTGAGCAGTTGTTGAATGAACCTTGTCCGAAACACGGCACCCGGGAGAAGCCAGCCACCCACTTGTGGAAGGATTGCACGATCATGAAGGCATTTAAAAATTCAAATGCATTTGATGGGGGTCACGGCCCAGGCGGCGGCTCAGGTGGAGGCGGTTTTCAAGGCCCATGCGCCGGTTCAAGTGGAGGAGGTTTTCATGGTCAGGGTTATCCTGGTCACCAAGGAGGATATAATCAGCAACACGGCCAAGGGAATCAGCAGCAGCAGCAATCCGGCTATCAAAGCAACCCGAAGCAGTTGAGTAGTAGACAGTATCATGTCTTTACTACCAATTTATGCAAGAGGGACCAGAAACTCCACAAGAGGGCCGTCAATGCTGTTGAGCTGGCAATTCCACGTTATTTACGTTGGTCGGAGCAGCCTATTGTGTGGAGCAGAGAGGATCACCCGCCCCGGGTTGATAATCCGGGTCACTTGGCGTTGGTGGTAGCACCTTAGGTTGGTGGGTCCAAGTTTACTAAGGTACTCATGGATGGAGGCAGCGACATCAACATCCTCTACTATGAGACGTTCCGCCGGATGGGGTTGACGGATAAAAATCTTAAACAGTCCAACACTATTTTTCATGGTGTGGTACCTGGTAAATCATCATACCCAGTTGGTAAGATTGAGCTAGAAGTAGCCTTTGGGGATGAGTATGACTCCAGAGCAAAAAAGTTAACCTTTGAAGTGGTTAAGATCAAAAGTCCATATCATGCTCTATTTGGGCGGCCGTCTTATGCCAAGTTCATGGCTCGGTCGTGTTATGTATATTTGCAGCTCAAGATGCCGGGTCACAGAGGCACCATTACAGTACATGGGAGCCGGAAGATAGCCTTGGAATGTGAAGAGGGTGATGTTGCCTATGATGAATCTGTTTGTGCAACAGAGGAGTTAAAATTCTACAAGGATCATGTTGACCCGGCGGATATGACATCATTAAAGAAACCAACAACAGAGCATGAGCCGGAGTTGAAATTCAAATCAACTGATGACACTAAGATGGTTGACTTTGTACCTGGCGACTCATCCAAATAGTTCATCATCAGTGCAAACTTGGATTCGAAATAGGAAAGCGCGCTCATCGAGTTCATCCGTGAGAACCGGGACATCTTTGCATGGAAACCTTCATACATGCCGGGTGTCCCGAGGGAACTCGCTGAGCACACTCTTAATATCGATCCAAAGTTTAAACCGGTCAGACAGTTTCTCCGGCGGTTCAATGAAGAAAGGCACAAGGCCATCGGAGAAGAGGTGGCCCGGCTCTTGGCAGTCGGGTTCATTGTGGAGGTCTTTCATCCCGAATGGTTAGCTAACCCGGTGCTGGTACTCAAGAAGAATGGCTCTTGGTGTATGTGTGTGGATTACACAGATTTGAACAAGGCTTGTCCGGCTGATCCTTTTGCTCTCCCCCGTATTGATCAGATCATTGATGCTATGGCGGGTTGCGAACGGTTGAGTTTCTTAGATGCTTATTCCGGCTATCATCAGATTAAGATGGCAGTCAAGGATCAAGAAAAGACAGCTTTTATAACTCCTTTTGGAGCTTTCTGCTATGTGTCTATGCCTTTTGGGCTTAAGAGTGCCCAGGCGACTTACCAGCGGTGTGTGCAGAATTGTCTTCATGATCAAATTGGGCGCAATGTTCATGCTTATGTGGATGATATAGTGGTGAAATCCAGGGAAGAACAGACCTTGGTCACAGACCTGGAAGAGACTTTTGATAATCTTCGGGTTTACAAAATGATGCTTAACCCGGCCTAGTGTGTTTTTGGAGTACCAGCCGGCAAGCTCTTGGGTTTTCGGGTGTCTAACCGAGGTATTGAAGCTAACCCGGAGAAAATCAAGGCAATTACATCTCTAGCTAAACCAACCTACATCAATGATGTTCGGCGACTGGCGGGTCGTGTGGCTGCTTTGAGCCGGTTCATTAGCCGGTTAGGGGAAAAGGCTATGCCTCTGTATCAGTTGATGAAGAAAACGGATGTTTTTATTTGGAGCGATGCTGCGAACGCTGCTTTTGAGGATCTGAAGGCACAACTGGCTGAGCCGCCGGTCCTAGCGGCTCCAATTGAGAAAGAGCCGCTATTGTTATACGTGGCTGCCAACTCATGGGCTGTTAGTGTGGCTATGGTGGTAGAGCGCAAGGAGGTTGTCAAAGAGCATCCGGTTCAGCAGCCGGTTTATTATGTCAGTGAAGTGCTAATTGAATCTAAGCAACGATATCCACATTGGCAGAAGCTTGTTTATGGGGTGTTCATGGCAAGCCCGAAGCTTAAGCATTATTTTCAGGGACATCCAATCACTGTGGTTAGCTCTGCTCCTTTGGGAGACATTATTCAAAATAGAGAAGCCACGGGGCGAGTTGCCAAGTGGGCAATTGAGCTTGGGTCTCATGGGCTGAAGTATGTTCCACGTACTGCAATTAAGTCTCAAGCCCTGGTTGACTTCATCAATGACTGGACAGAGATGCAGATGCCAGAAGAGAAGCCGGATAACACATATTGGACTATTCATTTTGATGGATCCAGGCAATTGGAAGGCTCGGGGGCTGGAGTCGTATTAACTTCCCCATGAGGTGATAAATTTTGTTATGTGTTACGGTTGATGTTCCCATGCACTAACAACGCAGCAGAGTATGAAGCATTGCTCCATGGTCTTCGAGTGGCAAAGGAGATGAGCTTGAGCCGGGTCAGATGTCTTGGTGACTCAGATCTAGTGGCTCAACAGGTATCTGGCAAGTGGGATTCCAAATACCCTCTCATGTCGGCTTATCGCCGAGAAGTCGATGTTGTTGCAGGATATTTTAAAGGTTATCAGGTGGAACACATTGACCGTCGAAAGAATGAAGCACCTGATGCTTTAAGCCGCCTGGGGTCTCAGCGTAAGCCGGTACCACCCAACACCTTTTTGGATGTTTTGCATAACCCCTCTATCAAGTTGCCCACAAAAGAAGATTTAGCTGTTCCTGACTCGGAGGCGCAGTTGGTGGCGGCTCTTCATGTCATCCCAGATTGGACGGTGCCGTTCTTGGCTTACATGACCCGGGGAGAGTTGCCAGCGGATGAGACCCTGGCTCGGTAGATAACTCGGCGACCTAAGTCCATGACGATTTCAGATGGAGAGTTATTTCATCGCAGTGTTTCCGGAGCATTTCAACGGTGTGTTTCCCCCAAAGAAGGTCAAGAAATCCTTCGTGAGATCCATGAAGGCGATTGCGGTCATCACGCCGGGTCAAAATCTTTAGTGCCCAAAGCGTTTCGTCACGGTTTTTACTGGTTGACGGCTCACGCTGATGCAGAAGATCTGGTCAGTAGGTGTGATGGATGTCAAAAATTTGCACGACGAGCGCATGTACCAGCTCAAGAGCTCCGGATGATTCCAATCACTTGGTCGTTTGCAGTCTGGGGCCTTGACATGGTGGGACCTTTCAAAAGGTCTAAGGATAAAAAGACACATCTCTTGGTGGTTGTTGATAAGTTCACCAAATGGGTTGAGGCGGAGCCTGTGAGTAAGTGTGATGCAGCCACGGCGGTTCAGTTCATGAAGAAAGTAATCTTCCGTTTCGGTTTTCCACACAGTATTATCACAGACAATGGCACTAATCTGTTCCAAGGGGCTATGGAAGAGTTTTGTCAGCGAGAGCACATCCAGCTTGATGTTTCTTCTGTAGCGCATCCTCAATCCAATGGTCAAGCTGAGAGAGCCAATCAGGAAATTCTGAAAGGGCTAAAACCCGGGCTTATGGTTCCTTTACAGCGAACGCCGGGTTGTTGGGTAGAGGAGTTGCCTTCAGTGTTATGGAGCATCGATACTACCCCAACAGGTCTACGGGTTACACACCCTTCTTCATGGTTTATGGAGCAGAAGCAGTATTGCCTAGTGACATCCGTCATGATTCGCCCCGTGTGGCAGCTTATGTTGAAGCTAACAATGAAAAAGCCAGACAGGATGCGCTTGACTTGTTCGATGAAGAAAGAGACTTAGCAGCAGCGCGGTCAGCAATTTATCAACAGGACATGCGTTGTTATCACAGCCGCCGGGTTAAGTCCAGGACTTTTCAGGAAGGCGACTTGGTGCTCTGGCTCATCCAAGATCTTTCAGATGCACACAAGTTATCCCCACCTTGGGAAGGACCCTTTGTGGTTAGTAAAAATTTAAACAATGGGTCCTACTACCTCATTGACGTTCGAGAGCATGCAGACTCACGTAGTCGGAAGAGGAGACCCGCCGGCCATGGAACATTGCTCAACTTCGGCAATATTACACCTGAGCCACGGGCTCTCAACATGTACATACGTTCACATTGTATATACTATGATAAGCAATAAAGTAATACCATCGGTCTCCTTTCTTTTCACAGACTATACATCTTTATTATTTCTTACTTACAACTGACTATTAAGGAGTTGATCATATTTGAATCAAGTTTAACCTTTTTAGTCTGGCTTATGATCGTATCCGAATCTAGCTGCAAATCTCAAGGTCACTTGGGGGCTTTCTGTTCAAACATAGGTCGTATTCGAACCAAAGAGAACATAGCTGTCGTAACCCTCTTGATCGGCTCAAGGCCAAACTCACTTGGGGGCTTCTTGATCGTATCCGAATCATAGCTTAACCCCTCTTGAGTCCGACTTGGATCATATTCGAATCAGGGTCGTTAAAAACCTCTCAAAGTCATTTGGGGGCTTCTTGTTCAAACATAGGTCGTATTCGAACCAAAGAGAACATAGCTGTTGGTACCCTCTTGATCGGCGCAACGCCAAAGCCACTGGGGGCTATATGGTCGTATTCGAACCTTAGCTTAACCCTTTTGGTCCGGTTTACTGATCGTATTCGAATCAGAAACCCCCAGCTTTTTACAGAGTTAAAATTATGTTTATTATCTGTTGCTTGCCTTTTAGTTTTTGTTGTTTCAATATTACAAATAAGATAGCCAGGTTTTCTTCACCGGCTCGATTATTGAACAACACAGCCGCCCGGGTTATTCAAGCCGGTGGCTCAAGGACCCAAAGGTACGAGCTACTAAGATATCATTGAGTATTCAAGAAGTATTAACTTTTCATACATATTGAATTATCAAATTCACCACCCGGATTATTAAAACCGGCGATCTAAGGATCCACAAGGACAAGGTATGATTTCTGCTTATATGCGCTACCCGCTACGTTAGCTCAAAAATTCGTATTAACCTTGATCCTTTCTTTATATTTGTTTTTGTTCTTTATTGAGATAACTATATTGGCTGTGTCGACGCCTGTTTGGTTCTAAACCGCCTTGCCAGTCTTTTTCTTGTATTCACAGAAATAGAATTCAAATATCGCAGAGACAAACATTAAATCATGCATACATTGACATCTGGAAGAAGATTCACATAGAAGTATTTTATGCACGATGGCATAAGAAAACATGCGGTGTTTTAGCAACTAAAGTTATTACAAGGCTTTATAAGCCTATGAAGATGATTATTGTCCCTCCCTTGCCGGTTCACCACCTTCTGTTTGATGGAAGTTGGATTTTGATCGACCAAAGCCGTTCATGGCGACAAATTCAGCTTCGTCGTCAATCAGGCCGACCGGGTCAATTTCTGGAGCAAAGGTATCTTCTCTCACAGGTGGGATCATATGTGCTACTTTGTATGACGGAGTGGCCATCTTCTTATTTTCACTATCAAAACCCGGCTGGTACTTGTCAACATTGGTGTCTTCTCCAAGACTAGTCGCCTGAGGCCGGACTTCACGTACACACGCTATGAAATCATCCTGATCAAACGGAGACCCATCCTCCTTTACAGTAGGGTAACCTCTTGCTACGTCCGCCGGGTCTAGGTCTGGCACCCAAGCCTTGGAGCGGCTTAGGGCAGTCAAAGCTCTGGCTCGCGCGCAGGAGCGTTTTACTTCTTGGAATCTAGCCGGAAGGATGGACAGCTTCTTCAGGACATCGCTAAGCCGGTTGGGTCCTTGATTTGCAGGAGAGATAGCGGCCAGAGCCCGTTGTGCACCAGTGTACAATTGTTCAACGAAGGTGTATACGGCCTTCAGTTTAATCAACGGGTCTTGGCTCAGGTTTTTACTTCGTGGACCTGCATATATTTTTAACAGGGTAAGTTGGCGGATCATATTCCGGTTTGGCAAAAATTATACAAAAGGTCAACTCAGGCATCTTACCAAAGATAGCAGCAACCATCTGAGACACCCGGCCCTTCAAACTGTTCATCTCTGTTGAAATTTCTTTCAGAGCTGTTTCGGCTGTCTCAGCTCGTCGGGTCAGGAGTGTTTTCTCATTTTCCCAAGCCTTCTCCTTGGTAGCAAAGCTGGTCTTCAAATTTTCCGTTGCAGAAAGGCTCATTTGTAGTTTGGAAGTGGAAGATTTGATTTCGGACTCTTGACTTGCTAGCCGGGTCTTTGCGTCCGATAATTGAGAATTCAATTCAGACAATGCATTCTGTGAAACATTCAGATAAGTCAAGACTTGGTTTCAAGTTCCAGTATTTACATTCAAGATTCAAGTCCCAAGTACTTTACGAATAAACCACTTGACACTTGGGGGCTAATGTATGCCAAATCAAATTTTTATGACTCTACCAACATATTTGAAGTCCCAAGTCCTTTACAAAGTAACAGCACTTGGCACTTGTGGGCTAATGTTCGCAGTTCAGCAAGTTTATCAAGGTTAAGCCGGAATGTTAAGTACTTTGCAGATGGCTTTAAATTCTAAAGTACCGATTCATTAATGATCAAAATAAACCGGTCCTTGGGGACTATGAGTGAGGTTTTGTTCTATCGATATCAGGCAAAGATTCAGAGGTAGAAGTCTCGGCCTATATTTTAAGTCTACAGGTTATTCCGTTTCTCTCATAATCTGAAGACTTGGGGGCTGAAGGAATATTGGTAAACCGGAAACAATGTACCTCATATTTCAACTGAAGTTGCTTGACCATCTCGATCTCAGATTCATGACTGGAGTGTACATGACTGAGATAGCTGGATAAGATATCACTGGCATTGAGGCGGTCATAGTTGGCAACATCAAAGCGAACATTCTGCCTCTCCAATGCTTCTTGCTTTGCTGTGCACCGAGCCAGCACCGTTGGCTTCCCCGGCTCAACAAAGCGGCTCCCAGTAATTTGAAGACCTTGAACACGTGGAGACGGCGGGTCGGTTGAGCTTGACGGTCCAGCCATAGAAGGATTTATAGTGGTCTTGTCAAGGGACGGCTCCGGAGGATTTGCTTCATTGACAATAGGCAGGTCTTCTAGGGTGACAGTTAATGGAGAAGGCGGCCTAGCCGGTTCAGATGCTAGTACTGGCGGGTCTTCTGCTGGTTTTGATGCCTTCGCCTTCTTGGATTTAGCCTGACCACTAAGAAAAAATATTGCAGGATAGTCAGCATCAAGATAACAATTGATCAACCCGGAAGAAAAGAGGATTTCTAATTACCCAGGAGCAGTCTTGAAAGCCGGAAATTGTGTTTGTGATGAGTCGCCTGAGGAACGAGACACCTCTTGAAAAGGTAAAAGAAAGGAGTTAAAAGAAATACAAGGAGCAGGATTCATTAAAACAAGTTAAGGACGGTAATAAGTAAACCTCGTTCGGGCATTTCTGAGGGGTCTATTGAAGGACGACAGCCGGTTCATCTTCAATCTCAACTTCACTGCGGCTTTCATGCTGCTGCTTTTTCAAATGAAAGTTGGGATCCAAGTGAGCTAAGGGGTTAGAAAACCTTACTTTACGGATCACTCGTCGAACTTTGTGTCTTGGTAAGGGCTCTGAGTCGGAGGAAATGATAGTTACCTCTGCTTCCCCGGCTTGACTAGCCCCAGTGTCATCCTGGTAAGGATCAGTGTCAATAAGATTGTTAAAAAGTTGGCCAAGGGAATCAAGGGCTACCTCCGAGTCAGATGTGTCATCAAGTTTCATCAAATCTTCAACGGTGGTTTTCTTTTTCTTCTTCGTTCTCTGGGTCGATTTCTTGGCGTTCATGGCGGCAAGTTTCGCCTTCTTGGCAGCTTCGTGATCATATTTCACTTTCCAAAAGTCAGAGTTGGCCTACAAAGACAAGAGGAAGGATCAGTGATAAACAATACGGCTGGACAAAATACAAAGGAAAAAATATCAGAATGCCCTTACTTTTGGTACCTGGTTAAATGTATAGAAGGGATTTAACCCAACAACACTACAGTCTTCATACTTCACATTCACCAGAACATTTGACATTGCGACAACATCTTCCTCGGTTAGTTGAAACGGGGTATGACAGAGAGAGTCATCCGGGTCTCCACCATATTGATACATCAACTTTGAATGACGGCTTAATGGAATAATTCGCCATGAAGTCCAGCAGCGGGTTAGATCGACTCCGGTTAAACCGTTCCCCAGCAAACTGTTGATTCTTCTGATAGACGGAAGCAGCTTCTTGCGTTCAACAACGGTAAGTTTATCTGGCAGGGCGAACTTGGTGTCAAGACGATCAGGGCTGTAACCCGGCAGTGGCTTCTCGTTGGCGGGTGAGATGTCCTGACAGTAAAACCAAGTTTGGTTCCAGTCCTTTGGGTGACTTGGTAAAACTATAAGAGGGAAAACCGCACCCTGCCGGCGCTGAATTGAGATGCCTCCAAGTTCTAAGCTAAGGCCATTGGTGCACTCGTTATGCCGGTTCAGATAGAAGTACTCTCTAAATAGTTCCACAGTCGGCTCTTGCTGAAGATATACCTCACAGAGCACTTGGAAATTACAAATATTGGATATGGAATTGGGCCCAATATCCCGAGGATGGAGTTTGAAAAAGTGAAGAACTTCTCTGAAAATTTTTGAGCCGGGCGGTGAGAAGCCCCGGTTCATGTGACCAGTAAAGACGATCACTTCACCGTCTTTTGGATTGGGTCGTTCTTCTTCCGGGTCAGGAGCACGATAATACATGATGTTTGTTGAGGGCAGAAATCCAATGAGGAAGAACTCTTTCAGACGCTCCTCAGTTTTGGTTGAGGGGACCCAATTGCAGATGGTGGGTGTCTTTGACGGCATGATGTACAAGGGACTGGAAAAGGAAAAACATCATGCCGGTTCAATTAATAGTTAAAGGTTGAAGTTGTAAAACAAGTAACGGCGACTTAACTAAGGGCTAATGACATATAAGGAAAAGAAAGCCGGAGTGATAAGCCGCCACGACTACAGACTTTCTCAGAAAGCAGATCCTGCTAAGTGTTTGCATAAACAAGTTTCACTAAATGGTTATTATTATTTTGGATCAAATGGTTGTCCCAAAAAGAAAAAATTCCAGACCTAAAAAGCCCAGTACAAACGAGTTCATCAGCTAACAAAGCATTTATACAGGAAAAAGGGATCTACTACTATCAAAAAAGAAGGCAAAACAGCTACCGCAGTAGTTCTGCAAGATCTGATGATCAGAAAGGGGCATCGAGGGTAAAATCTATCGACAATCTGTAATGAGCGGCGATGAACACCGACGAACACCGATGAACTTGAGAAGCTGTAATGCGGATCTGAGGCAGAGAAAGAAAGAGACTTACAGATGCAGAGCTACTACAGAGGTCCGTCGCGTTTCTCTGGACAAGTCAGGTCGATGCAGCAGCCGGAGGTGAGGAAGACGAGGAGATCTGCGGTGGCGGCGGCGGCAGAGCTCGAGCGGCAGCGAGGCAGTGAGAGGAGGAAGACGACCGAAGGGGGAGAATGAAAAAGACCTAAGTTGTACCTATTTATAAGGGAGTGCACGGACAGGCGGGCGCGAGAATCAAGGAGACCCGAACAATGATTATCCAAATAAACGGACGCCTCGATTCTCGGAAGGCATTAAAAAATGAAAGATCCGTTGAAAGATGACGTCATGAAAGTTTTTTGTGTTTTCAGAAGATGACGTCACAGTGGGTTACAGAAATTTTCAAACAAAGGATGGATTCCACCTAAGTATTGAAGATTGACAAAGAACAAAGTTCAAAGTCAACCTGGGGCCTAATGTTGGGGATATTACTACCAATATGACCCGCCCAGGAGGGGCCGGGTCATCCCTAATGGCGGGTTGCATAAGAAGCCCGGTCAACATTCAAGATGGTAGTTTACTAAATGTATAGGAGGCCCAAAGGCCCGGTGTCGGTGTCAAAACCGGCGGATCTCGGGTAGGGGGTCCCGAACTGTGCGTCTAGGCCGGATGGTAACAGGAGGCAAGGGACACGAAGTTTTACCCAGGTTCGGACCCTCTCGATGGAGGTAAAACCCTACGTCCTGCTTGATTAATATTGATGATATGGGTAGTACAAGAGTAGATCTACCACGAGATCGAGGAGGCTAAACCCTAGAAGCTAGCCTATGGTATGATTGTTGATGTGTACGTTGTCCGACGGACTAAAACCCTCCTGTTTATATAGACACTGGATAGGGTTAGGGTTACATGGAGTCGGTTACAATGGTAGGAGATCTACATATCCGTATCGCCAAGCTTGCCTTCCACGCCAAGGAAAGTCCCTCCCGGACACGGGACGAAGTATTCAATCTTGTATCTTCATAGTCCAGGAGTCCGGCTGAAGGTATAGTCCGGCTATCCGAACACCCCCTAATCCAGGACTCCCTCAGTAGCCCCTGAACCAGGCTTCAATGACGACGAGTCCAACACGCATATTGTCTTCGGCATTGCAAGGCGGGTTCCTCCTCCAAGTATTTCGTAGAAGATTTTGAACACAAAGATAGTGTCCGGCTCTGCAAAATTAGTTTCCACATATTGCCATAGAGAGAATAATATTTACACCAATCTAATCTGCTGACATATTTCGTAGCGTGACACACCACGGCCAAGCCTTTATCCGAGTCGTTTCATTATCCCACCTCAGCGTGTTATGCGAGGCGGTTTCCTTGGCACATCTTGTTAAAGCAGAGATCGTGTCCCCTTATCCCGGGATTCTCATCAATACGGGCATGGGTAACCCAACCGCGCCATTGATTACGGCGCTTGGAGATAAGCGAGTTTTACCAGACTGGTGGGGACATGTAGTTGCGTCCACCCATATAAGGGGATAAGGATCCACCTTTTCACCTATGCCTTCTTCCTCCTTCGTCTATCCATTCTTGCGCACTCGAGCTCCAGCGCCCAAGTCCGCACTCCCCACCTCAACCTCCTCCAGCCATGTCCGGAGCGGGAGGCAAGTGGATGGTCTCCTCCGTCACGGAGGTACATATCAAAAAGCTGAGGAAGGCCGGATACCTGTCTAACGACATCGCGTACCAGCTCCCCGAAAAGGGGCAGCTCATCCCCACCCCTAGGCCCCATGAGAGGGTGGTGTTCCTCCCCAATTTCCTCCCCGGACTGGGCTTCCCTCTCCACCCATTTTTCCGGGGGCTCATGTTCTACTACGACCTGGATTTCCACGATCTGGCCCCGAACTTCGTCCTCAACATCTCAGCGTTTATCATCATGTGCGAGGCCTTCCTCCGCATCCGCCCCCATTTCGGCCTATGGCTCAAGACTTTCAACGTCAAGCCGAAGGTGGTGTGCGGCAACCAGGCGGAGTGCGGAGGCGCCATGGTGGGCAAGATGGCCAACGTCCTATGGCTCGAGGGCTCCTTTGTGGAGACCCTGAAGGGGTGGCAATCGGGGTGGTTTTACATCATCGAGCCACGCGACGCCGAATGGGTCGCACCCCCCGAGTTCCGATCCGGACCCCCTACGCGGCTCACCTCCTGGAAGGAGACGGGCCTGTCTTGGGGTAAAAAAGGAGAGCTGACCGGACTCCAAACATGCATCCAAACCCTGGTAGACAAGAAGCTCAAACTTGTCAACGTAGTCCAGGTTATGCTCATCCGCCTGATCCTCCCGTGTCAACAACGGGCTTTCAACCTGTGGGAGTTCGACCCGGCGCGGCACCAAACTCTGAGAAGGCTCTTTGACACGACGTACGAAGATGCCTGGAAGGATCTTTTCAAAGGCGCTGAGGCTCCCGCATCCGCTACCGAGGATCGCGGATTCAGTGCGCAGCGTCACACTCTCGCGGTAAGCTGTTTTTTCCTTTTACAGGGTATCAGTTTTTCATAGTTTGACTCCATGCGGGATCTAAGCTCCCTTACCTTTGACAAGATTGGCAGGTGACGTCCGGACAGATCAACTGTCCGACTCCTTTGCCCGAAGGCCCAGCGGACGCTCGCTTGGCGAAGCTGCTGGTTCCGGCACCCTATGTGGTGCTGGAGAAGAAGGCCGCGAAAAAGGCCGCGGGGACTCGAAAGAGTGCTCAGCGCCAGGAGGTGTCGGATCCATCATCCGATGGTTCTGAGGCGCATTCCTCCCGTGAAGACGAGGAGGAAGAAGAGGAGAACTCTCCCCCTCTAGCGGGAGGAGAGAAGAAAAGGAAGGCCGCCCTCTCTGGGGAGGCCGGAGGGTCCAAGAAGGGGAAAACCCTTCCTCCGGACTACTCCACCGATGCCGACGGCGGAGAGGAGAGGCAGCCCAGGGCCAAGCCCCTGGCAAAATAATAAGTATCTGGATACCAGAGTAATTCATAGTATTCGTTTATTGCACAGCTTTCCCTTACGTCGAATATGTTTATGCAGCCCACCCAAAGACCGGCTCGACGCGTCGTCGAGCGGCTCACTAGACTCGTCGGATGTGAACTCGCTTCCGACGGCTTCCACCCCCCGCCCTACGGACAACACCGAAGTTTTGTCTCAACAGGTTCCAAGCCGGGAGGAGGTGGTCCTGGAGGCGTCGCAAGGCGACCTCCCGGACTCCAGGAGTAAAGGGGATGAAACCCCTCAGGGCTCCAAGTCCGGCTCTAGGTCGGACACCGCTCCGGAACCTTCAAAGGTTCCAGAGTCCGGCGGGGGACCTCCTTCCAAGAGGAGCAAGTCCACCGTGCCAGCGGCCCCCGTCCAACCGGAGGTGCCAGACAATATGTTGGAGGCGCTCCAAGGCGCCTCCATCAACGAGGAGCACCGCACTATTATGAGTGCGGTGGTCCAGAAGGTTCAGTCCGCCAAGAGCGGACTAACTGAAGCTTGTACTAGCCTTTTGACAGGCTTTGAGGTAAGTAAAGAATGTGTAAATAATAGTACCGCATAGACAGTAGCCCCTGATGCTCTGTTTGGCGTTCGGGAAGAAAAGCCGAATACAGGATCAAATAGAATTCGCAGGAGTCTAACAAAAATGAGTCAATATGCATATGCAGGCTTCCCTGCTCGCGTCCGCCGCACTGACTGCGGAAGTGGACACGCTAAAGCAGAACCTCGAGCGGTCCGAGCTAGAGCTCGGGCATGCCAAGAAGCAGCTCGAGGACAATGAAGGTAAGAAATACCTTGTTTTTAAATATATATATAAAAGGGTGCAATTGCAAAGAATGACAGGATTGTCGTGGCTATTTTAGGGGCCACATCTGAAGTGGCGACCCTTAAGCAGGCGCTGGTCGAGGCCGAGAAGAGGGCGGCCTCGGAGCGCACCGAGCGGGAGAAGTATGAGGCCAAGGTTGGCAAGGTGCGGCAAGAGCTCCAGGCTCTCATGGAAAAACATGAGAGTTTGGAGCTTGACTCAAAGACGCGAGCGTCCGAGCTCGCGGTGGCTATTGAAAATGCCAAGTCTGCCAAGGCCGAATCCCAGAAGACCCTCCAGGAGTTGGATGAGGTGAAGAAGATAGCGGCGGGTAAGGCATTCTTTATGCAAAGCAAACACATAAACGTGAGTTACTTGTTACTTACCCGAATCTGGAGCTCTCCAGGAGCGTTCGCAGATCTTCCTCGGAGTGTGTCCGATGCCGCCGCATTCTATCGAGCCGAGGAGGGCAGCTCGACAGAGAAGGTGTTCTGGTATCAGTATGCTGAGGCCGGACACCCCATGCCCCTGAGCGACCAGTTGAAGCAACTGGTCGAGCTCCACAAGGCGGCCGAACAGGCCATGAAGGGCCTCATTGTTCGGCTGTGGCCTGGAGGGGCTCTGCCTGGGAGCTATTTCGGGCTGGTGCGGCGGTTGGTGGAGGCCTGTCCAAGGCTAGAAGTCATCAAGCGCTCTGTCTGCATCGAAGGTGCCCGTAGGGCCCTTGCCCGTGCTAAGGTGCACTGGGGCAAGCTGGATGCTGAGAAGCTGGTGAAGGACGGGCCACCGCCGGGGAAAGAGCATCGCAAGCCCGAGAATTACTATAAGGATGTTCTCAAGGGTGCCTGCCTTGTGGTGGATGAATGTTCTAGGGATGTAATTTTTGAGTGAAACTTGCTCGTTTGTCCTATGCGCTGAAAACTTCTTTATATTCGCTAAGCAATGCTGTTGGAATTTAAAATATTACCTTCTGTGCGGCTGTTTATCAATTCTGAGAGATGGCGAGTCATCGGCTTCTGCCCCCATGCCGCTAGTGTTGGGGTGTTCGTGGATAAACCTGAGCGCTCTTTTTCCCATGTTTGGGTCCTTCGAGGGAGGCGCTCAGCCCAACGAACAAGGCAATCGGACTATAATGCGTGAACACTCTCACTTAGCCATAGAATTCTATAATTTTAAATTTCGGCGAAGCCCCTGGTATTCGGAAGACCGAGTTCAGGGCGCTATCCACGCCTTGGCTGGACAGAGCCGGCTCCTCGCCCTAAGCGGCATAAGTCTTTAGGGACTCGAAAAAACCTCTCGAACAGCGACCAGCTCTCGCTTCATCATGACAGTCAGTTTTAGCTTTCTCCACTGAGGTGCTCGACCCAGCTCAACTGGGGCACAATCGTAGTGGTTCTCCTAGTGCTACCTTAGCCGATATAGCGGAACGTAAGGCACCAAAACATAGGAGCCGGGCAAACCCAACTATTGACCCAAGACATGATTCGGAGCCGATGCATATAATGCTATAAGTTCGGGGTGCCGCACTTGTTAAAGTGTTCGGACTTCTTACACCATATTGAGGGGTACTAAAGCCCCTGACGTATTTTGGTCGTACCAACGTGTACGGGTGCAACATGTCGTTAAGGAACGTATATAAAGAAAAAAGGTAATGCAAAAATAGACAAAAGTTATGCATTGTTTATTAAAAAGGGCTGCGATCAAAGCAGAACGATACAAAAAATGCGATAAGTGGAAGGTTGGACTAGTTAACATGTCCGTTCCAGGGGCAAGCTGCGGAATAGTATGCGGAACAGGTATACTGCTCGTGATAGAGACCACCTAGGGGTTCCGTACTGCGGCGGGGCTTGTCTGCTTCCCTGGTTCTTGCATCATTTTTGCGGCAATTGAACTGCCGAACAGGCCTTCCGAAGGATGGAGTCCTGAAAGTAAGAGAAAATTTAAAAAAATTGGCAGCCCCTGGTACGGTTTAAGCCGTATTTTTGGGCGTGCCGTGATGGTGCCCCTCCCTCTGTACCCATGGTATCTCTAGAGCGTAGTTATGTACGTGAAGTACGGGCATCGCCTTTTTGCGAGGGTTGGGGTTGGGGCCGCATTGCTATGCCTGCTCGGATCATGCCAGGCGGTCTTGTTGTAGGTTACTCCGGGCGCGCTTGACGGTGTCCGGTCGTTTAGTGGCCGGACTGGAGAACTGCCTGGAGAGGCTACTTTGTACTTCCGCTGCAAGGGCCGCCGTGTGCTCCTCCGTTCGGAGGGAGAGTTCAGTGTTTCCATTGACCGCAATTACTCCTCGAGGGCCTGGCATCTTGAGCTTAAGGTATGCGTAGTGCGGTACCGCATTGAACTTAGCAAATGCGGTTCGCCCGAGCAGTGCGTGATAACCACTGCGAAACGGGACTATGTCGAAGATTAACTCCTCGCTTCGGAAATTATCCGGAGATCCGAAAACCACTTCAAGTGTGACTGAGCCTGTACAGTTGGCCTCTAAACCTGGTATTACGCCTTTAAAGGTCGTTTTGGTGGGCTTAATCCTCGGGGGATCTATGCCCATTTTCTGCACTGTATCCTGGTAAAGCAGGTTCAGGCTGCTGCCGCCGTCCATAAGGACTCTAGTGAGATGAAATCCGTCAATAATTGGGTCTAGGACCAATGCGGCGAATCCACCATGACGGATGCTAGTGGGATGGTCCCTTCGATCAAAGGTGATCGGGCAGGAGGACCATGGGTTGAACTTTGGGGCGACTGGCTCTACCGCGTATACGTCCCTTAACGTGCGCTTCCGCTCCCTTTTGGGGACGTGGGTTGCGTATATCATGTTCACCGTCCGCACTTGTGGGGGAAAACCCTTCTGTCCACTGTTGTTCGGCGGCCGGGGCTCCTCGTCGTCATCGCTATGCAGCCCCTTGTCTTCATTTTCGGCGTTTAACTTGCCTGCCTACTTGAACACCCAACAATCCCTGTTGGTGTGATTGGCCGGATTTTCGGGGGTGCCATGTATCTGGCACAAGTGGTCGAGTATTCGGTCCAAACTAGATGGGCCCCTAGGATTCCTTTTGAATGGCTTTTTCCGCTGACCGGATTTAGAGCCTCTGAATCCGGCATTCACTGCCGTATCCTTAGCATTGTCGTCGTTAATGCGGCGCTTCTGCTTGTTGCGACACGACCTGCCACTACTGTCCCTGGTGTCCGAATTACCAGGGTTCTTGGTCATATTGTTGCTACGAGCAAGCCAGCTGTCTTCTCCCGCGCAAAAGCGGGTCATGAGTGTCGTGAGTGCTGCCATAGATTTCGGCTTTTCCTGTCCAAGGTGCCGGGCCAGCCACTCGTCACGGATATTGTGCTTGAAGGCTGCTAGGGCCTCAGCGTCCGGACAGTCGACTATTTGATTTTTCTTTGTTAGGAACCGTGTCCAAAATTGCCTGGCCGATTCCTCTGGCTACTGAATTACGTGACTTAGGTCATCGGCGTCTGGGGGTCGCACATAAGTGCCCTGGAAATTGTCGAGGAATGCGGCTTCCAGGTCCTCCCAACAACTGATTGATCCTGTTGGCAAGCTGTTAAGCCAATGCCGAGTTGGTCCTTTAAGCTTCAGTTGGAGGTATTTGATGGCGTGGAAATCGTCGCCGCGGGCCATGTGGATATGAAGGAGATAATCCTTGATCCATACCGCAGGATCTGTTGTGCCATCATATGATTCGATGTTTACGGGTTTGAAACCCTCGGGGATTTGATGATCCATTATTTCGTCTATAAAGCATAGTGGGTGTGCGGCACCTCTGTACTGGGCGATATCATGACGTAGCTCCAATGAGCTATGTTCGGCCCTGCCAAATTTGTGGCCGGCGTGACGGTTACCGTCTCGAGCCATGGGGCGCCCACGCGATCCGTAGATCGAGCGTGTTTGCCTTGCCTTGTCCTCCAACATGTCTCGTAAGTCCGGTGCATGTTCTCGTGCCTTGGTACGGGGTGCGGCTTGAGTGGAGGGCCGGGAGGCCTCTCTGTCGCGGCCACGAGGTGGCCGGTCGGCCGCATCAAGTGCTTCCTCCTCTAATCGGGGTAGCAACCTGCTCTTTGGGTATCTCTTGGAGGGGCGTTCGAGTTTATGCTCTTCGGCCGCAAGGACTTCAGTCCATCTATCGACCAGCAAATCTTGATCAGCTCTAAGTTGTTGTTGTTTTTTCTTGAGGCTTCTTGCCGTGGCCATAAGCCTGCGTTGAGAACGCTCTTGCTCGACGGGATCCTCTGGCACGACGAATTCGTCGTCATCGAGGCTTGCCTCGTGTTCGGAGGAAGGCATATAAGTATCGTCCTCGACCTCTCTGTTTGCCGCTCTCTCATGAGGGCTGGTTTCTCCATCCTCCTGTGCTAAGTCTTGCTGGAGGGGGTTTTCTTCGGCACTTTTCAGAGTATTATTATCTCCCATGCTGGAATCGCCGTATTTGTTTTGGCGGGATTTTGAGCGGCGCCGCTGACGCCGGCGCTTAGGCTGTTTCTTGGAGGGGTCATCCTCCGCTGTTCCATCGCCATCTCCCTCTTTTGGGGTGTCCACCATGTATATGTCATATGAAGAGGTGGCTTTCCAGGGCCTAGTAGGCACTGGTTCTTCATCATCTCCTTCATCGGCGTCCATACCATCGATGTCTTCGGAGTCGAAGTCGAGCATGTCGGTTAAGTCGTCGACAATGGCTACAAAGTGGGTGGTGGGTGGGCTTTGAATTTCTTCATCGTCTGTACCCCAACCTTGCTGACCGTAGTCCGGCCAGGGCTCTCCTGATAAAGAGAGAGACTTCAGTGATTTCAGGATATCGCCGAAAGGCGAGTGCTGAAAGATGTCGGCAGCAGTGAACTCCATAATCGGCGCCCAATCGGATTCGATTGGCAGGGGCGTGGAGGGTTCGGAGTTTGGAGAGGAGTCCGGCTCCTTAGAGTCACGAGTCTCGCAGAGTACGGGGTTGGTGTTTGGCTCAATCGCCGTTGGGGTCGTAGCCCCGGGGGTGGCGTCCAACCGCCCATCCTCGATCGGCGCAGTTGGCTCCGAATTAAGGGTCGGAGCCGATGCGGGTGCGGCATCCAAGGCACTGTTCGGCGGCAGAGCTAGATCATGCTCGTCGTGACAGTGCGGCACGCTCGGCAGTGGCTCGAATCCATCGAAGATCAAGTCCCCGCGGATGTCCGCCGTGTACTTTAAACTTCCAAATCTGACCTGATGGCCAGGGGCATAGCTTTCGATCTGCTCCAGACGGCCAGGCGAATTGGCCCGCAGTGCGAAGCCGCCAAAGACGAAGATCTGTCCGGGGAGGAAGGTCTCACCCTGGACTGCATCGCTATCGATGATCGTAGGAGCCATCGAGCCTGATGGCGACGACATAGAGGAACTCTCAATGAAAGCACCAATGTCGGTGTCAAAACCGGCGTATCTCGGGTAGGGGGTCCCGGACTGTGCGTCTAGGCCGGATGGTAACAAGAGGCAAGGGACACGAAGTTTTACCCAGGTTCGGACCCTCTCGATGGAGGTAAAACCCTACGTCCTTCTTGATTAATATTGATGATATGGGTAGTACAAGAGTAGATCTACCACGAGATCGAGGAGGCTAAATCCTAGAAGCTAGCCTATGGTATGATTGTTGATGTGTACGTTGTCCTATGGACTAAAACCCTCCGGTTTATATAGACACCGGATAGGGTTAGGGTTACATGGAGTCGGTTACAATGGTAGGAGATCTACATATCCGTATCGCCAAGCTTGCCTTCCACCCCAAGGAAAGTCCCTCCCGGACACGGGACGAAGTCTTCAATCTTGTATCTTCATAGTCCAAGAGTCCGGCTGAAGGTATAGTCCGGCTATCCGAACACCCCCTAATCCAGGACTCCCTCACCTGGGGCCGGCTTAAGGCCCGGTGATGGGGTTATGTACCTAGGGTAGGGTCACGGACCTGTCCCAAGTAACTTACCCTAGGACGTCCCTAGAAGAGGTCGCCTTCCAGTCGACCAACGAGGACTCACTCGACCAACGAGGACACACTCGACTGGCCTGAAGGACTCGACCACGAAGACTCACTCGACCACCAGGAGGTCAAGAGGCACTCTGCACCGCAACGGCCTGTAATTAAGTAGGCTTTATGATAGTAAAGGCACTTTATGTGGGGCGTTACCAGTAACGCCCCAGACTTAACTCACCTTAAACCTTCTCCTACGTGGGCTGGCTGGGGTCCTGGCACACTCTATATAAGCCACCCCCCTCCACAGGCAGAAGGGTTCGGCACCTTGTAATCCATACATTCATAATCCACTCGACCGCCTCCGGGCTCCGAGACGTAGGGCTGTTACTTCTTCCGAGAAGGGCCTGAACTCGTACATCCTTTGTGCTTACAACCTCTCCATAGCTAGGACCTTGCCTCTCAATACCTACCCCCCACTCTACTGTCAGGCTTAGAACTCGACGAGCGCGCGCGGCAACGAGTTCCCGACACCAGTCGACGTCAACTCTTCCCGCCGACTCAGGTATATCGAACCCCGATTCAGAATTTAGCAGCAGCGACCCGTATAGCAGAGTCCATTCAGCCTTCGCAGTCAGAAGCTGGCAGAGGTTTGCTGCAGATCAGAGATCTGCTCCGGGCAGCAGGAGATCAGAATTCAGCCGTGTCTCAGTCGCGCAACAGGATTCACAGTCGATCTGTCACTGTGAATACGGTACAGTCGGCTCACAGCCCCAGATCGCCTCCGCGGCGCGAAGGGTATGAGCATCGGCGAGATCAATATGGCGACAGGCTCGACCGAGATGATAGGCGTCGAGTGCCTTATTCCCCTCCGAGGGGTGGGTCTTACGCTCCTCGGCAGCCAGATGATAGGCGTCAGTACAGTACAGGGCGTAGAGTTCCAGTTGACCCCAGGGAGCCAGGCTTCGACGCGCGATCCATTATCGTGCAAGGGTTGGTCGACCGGAACAGAGCCCATCGTGGTGCACTCGACAGAGAAGTGCCCACGAGCAGTCGAGTACATGTTTCTGGCCCTGAATGTTTCAGCAGAGCTATCAGAGCCGCTGTTATTCCCCCCAATTTCAGGTTGGCGACAGGAGTCAGCAAGTTCACTGGTGAGTCTAAGCCTGAAACTTGGCTTGAAGACTACCGAGTGGCAGTTCAGATCGGTGGTGGGAACGACGAGGTGGCCATGAAGCATTTGCCCCTCATGTTGGAAGGTTCTGCCAGGGCATGGTTGACCCAATTACCTCCTAGCAGTATCTACTCTTGGGAAGATCTGTCCCGAGTGTTCGTCAGAACGTTCGAAGGGACTTGCAAGCGACCAGCGGGATTGACAGAGTTGCAAGTCTGCGTGCAGAAAACCAATGAGACTCTCAGAGAGTATATTCAGAGGTGGATCACTTTGCATCACACAGTGGAAAATGTCTCTGATCATCAGGCAGTGTGCGCCTTCAAAGATGGCGTCAAGAACAGAGAACTCAGCTTGAAATTTGGTCGAACCGGTGACATGACCTTGAGTCGTATGATGGAGATTGCTACCAAGTACGCCAACGGCGAAGAAGAAGACCGACTCCGAAGCGGCAAGCACAAGCCGAGTCAGTCGGAAAAAGGGAATTCCAGTCGGAAACAGAAGCGGAAGGCTGAACCAGCAGCTCCTGGAGAGGCTCTGGCCGTGACTCAAGGAAAGTCTAAGGGGAAACCAAAAGGATCCTGGAACCCCAAGAAGGTGAAGGATAAAGAAGGGAACGACGTGATGGATATGCCGTGTCATATTCACACGAAGAAAGATGAAGAAGGCAATATCATTTACTCAAAGCACACCACTCGCCAATGTCGACTCCTGATCCAGCAGTTTCAGGGAAAACAGTCTAAGGACAAGGAGAAGGAGTCGGACAAAGCCGAAGACAAAGAGGACAGTGAGGGAGGATACCCGCATATCAACTCCACTCTGATGATCTTCGCAGATGTGGAAAGCAGAAGTCGACTGAAAGTAATTAACCGAGAGGTTAACATGGTTGCTCCAGCGAAGGCAAATTATCTGAAGTGGTCTCAAACACCCATCACATTCGACCAATCTGATCACCCGACTCATATTGCCACCCCTGGGAGGCAAGCGTTGGTGGTTGATCCAGTTGTCGAAGGCACTCGACTGACAAAGGTGCTGATGGACGGTGGAAGTGGGCTGAATCTGTTATATGCAGACACGCTGAAAGGTATGGGCATTCCGATGTCCCGATTGAGCACGAGTAACATGAGCTTCCATGGAGTTATACCAGGGAAGAAGGCCGAGTCTCTCGGCCAGATAGCTTTGGACGTAGTATTTGGCGATTCAAAGCATTTCCGCAAAGAAAAGTTGACATTTGAGGTCGTGGATTTTCAAAGTGCATATCATGCCATTTTGGGGAGGCCAGCCTATGCACGATTCATGGCTCGACCATGTTACGTGTACCTCAAATTGAAGATGCCCGGTCCCAAGGGTGTGATCACTGTCACCGGAGATAGGAAAAAGGCAGAGGAGTGCTTTCAGAAGGGCTCCAAAATTGCCGATTCCCAAGTGACTGCGGTCGAGTTCGAAGAGTACAAGCAAAACGCAGATCCGAGTGATTTGTTGCGATCCAAGAAGCCCGCCACAGAATCTGCATTCCAGTCGTCCGGTGAGACGAAGCCTGTTCACATCCACCCGACCGACCCCGAAGCAGCTCCAACCCGCATCTCCACAACACTCGACCCAAAATAGGAAGAAGCGCTCATCCAGTTCCTCCGTGAGAACTGGGACATTTTTGCATGGAAGCCCGCTGACATGCCAGGTGTTCCCAGGGGACTGGCTGAGCATCGCCTAAGAGTCGACAAGTCTGCAAAGCCAGTAAAGGAACATCTTCGGCGGTCCGCCGTCCAGAAGAGAAAGGCCATCGGTGAAGAAGTGGCTCGACTGTTGGCGGCAGGATTTATCCGAGAGATATTCCATTCCGAGTGGCTCGCTAACGTCGTCATGGTTCCTAAGAAGGACAAGTCGCTCCGAATGTGCATTGATTTCAAGCACATAAACCGGGCCTGCCCGAAAGATCACTTTCCTCTCCCTCGCATAGATCAAATTGTTGACTCGACCGCGGGATGCGAGAGGCTGTCTTTTTTAGATGCTTACTCCGGGTACCACCAGATCCGTCTGTATGGACCCGATGAAGTAAAAACAGCTTTCATCACTCCATTCGGGTGCTTCTGCTATATCACCATGCCGTTCGGCCTCAAGAATGCCGGAGCCACGTTTATGCGAATGATTCAGAAGTGTCTGCTCACTCAAATCAATCGGAATGTGGAAGCTTATATGGATGATATTGTTGTCAAGTCACGAAAAGGCTCCGACCTGCTCGCTGACCTTGCCGAAACATTTGCCAACCTCAGAAGGTATGATATCAAGCTCAATCCGTCAAAGTGCACATTTGGAGTTCCTGGTGGCAAGTTACTCGGTTTTCTCGTTTCCGAACGGGGAATCGACGCCAACCCAGAAAAGATTGGCACTATTCTCCGAATGAAACGCCCTGTGCGAGTGCACGATGTCCAGAAGCTTACGGGATGCTTGGCCGCATTAAGTCGATTCATCTCGCGACTCGGTGAAAAGGCATTGCCTCTTTACCGACTGATGAAGAAGGCTGACAAGTTCGAGTGGACTCCAGAAGCTGATGCAGCGTTTGCCGAGCTAAAAGCTCTGCTCTCCACCCAGCCGGTGCTTGCTGCTCCAATCAGCAAAGAGCCCCTGTTGCTCTACATCGCAGCCACAGGACAAGTCGTCAGTACTGTGCTAACGGTCGAGCGGGAAGAAGAAGGAAAAGCTCTCAAAGTTCAGCGTCCAGTGTATTATTTGTCTGAAGTCTTGACTCCATCCAAGCAGAGATATCCTCATTATCAGAAGCTTGTGTATGGAATATACATGACCACGAAGAAGGTTGCTCATTATTTCTCTGACCATTCAATCACAGTCGTCAGCGACGCTCCACTATCAGAGATTTTGCACAACAGAGATGCAACTGGTCGAGTGGCCAAATGGGCGATTGAACTTCTTCCCCTTGATATCAAGTTTGAGGCAAAGAAAGCCATTAAGTCCCAGGTAATAGCAGATTTCCTAGCCGAGTGGGTCGAACAGCAACAGCCGACTGAAGTTCACTCGGAGCATTGGACCATGTTTTTCGATGGCTCTAAGATGTTGAATGGTTCCGGTGCTGGGGTTGTCCTGGTTTCCCCCAGAGGAGATAAGCTCAGATATGTGCTCCAGATTCACTTTGATTCCTCCAACAATGAGGCAGAATATGAGGCCCTCCTATATGGGTTGCGCATGGCCATTTCACTCGGCGTCCGTCGCCTAATGGTTTATGGCGACTCAGATTTAGTGGTCAACCAAGTGATGAAAGAGTGGGACGTAAGAAGCCCAGCCATGACTGGATACTGCAGTGCAGTGAGGAAGCTGGAGAAAAAGTTCGAGGGGTTGGAGCTCCATCATATACCCCGACTGAAGAATCAAGCAGCTGATGATCTAGCAAAGATAGGTTCCAAGAGAGAAGCCATTCCGAGTGGTGTGTTCTTGGAGCATATACACACTCCATCAGTCAAAGAAGATCCTTTTACCGAAGAAACTCCGCAGCCCAAGAGTGCCGCAGATCCGACTGAAGTTGAAGTCCCAGCGGTGGTCGACTTGATCATGGAGGTTTTGGTAGTCATTCCAGACTGGACGATTCCATATGTTGCATATATCTTGAGGAAAGAACTTCCGGAAGACGAGGAAGAGGCTCGACAGATCGTCCGTCGATCTAAGGCCTTTACCGTCATCAAAGGACAATTATACAGAGAGAGCGCGACTGGAGTCGGACAGAAGTGCATTACGCCAGAAGAAGGTCGACTCATCCTCAACGATATTCACTCGGGAACCTGTGGTCATCATGCGTCCTCTCGAACCATCGTGGCCAAAGCATACCGAGCCGGATTTTACTGGCCCAAGGCGAATGAGATGGCAAAGGAGATAGTAGATAAGTGCGAAGGATGTCAGTTCTACTCGAATATGTCGCACAAGCCTGCGTCAGCTTTGAAGACCATCCCACTCGTCTGGCCTTTTGCAGTTTGGGGGCTGGACATGATCGGTCCTTTGAGAACAGGACGAAGCGGCTTCACGCATGTACTGGTGGCAGTCGACAAGTTCACCAAGTGGATCGAAGCTAAACCGATCAAGAGCCTCGACACCGGTACTGCTGTTAGCTTCATCAGGGAACTGGTATTCAGATATGGAGTCCCGCACAGCATCATCACGGATAATGGGTCGAACTTTGACTCAGAGGAATTCAGAACCTTCTGCAACTCCCAAGGCACGCGGGTCGACTACGCGTCGGTCGCTCATCCGCAGTCGAATGGACAAGCAGAGCGAGCTAATGGACTGATTCTCAAGGGGCTGAAACCGCGACTGATGCGTGATCTCAAACACGCGGCTGGAGCTTGGGTCGATGAACTTCCATCTGTGCTCTGGGGACTGCGGACCACGCCCAATCGGTCGACCGGAAGAACTCCATTCTTCTTGGTCTACGGAGCCGAAGCAGTCTTGCCAAGTGATCTTCTCCACAATGCTCCTCGAGTCGAAA
>NC_057812.1:690691928-690693810 GCF_018294505.1 Triticum aestivum
GCTCGCCTAAGTTTATCAAAATCCTGTCGAGTGGTGAGCCAGACTCTCACTCGGGGGCTTAGCTGCAGTCCAAGCACTCGCCTAAGTTTATCAAAATCCTGTCGAGTGGTGAGCCAGACTCTCACTCGGAGGCTTAGCTGCGAATCCGTTTCGCCTAAGTTATAAAAATCCTACCGAGTGGTGGGCAATCCTCTCACTCGGGGTCTTAGCTGCAGTCCAAGCACTCGCCTAAGTTTATCAGAATCCTACCGAGTGGTAAGCCAGCCTTCCACTCGGAGGCTTAGCTGCGGCCTCGTGCTCGCCTAAGCACAGGCACCTTGCTTTGAACCTGCAAAGGACATTTTGAGCCGAAGGCAATCATATTCAAACGCCGAATTCAAGTTCGAATCGATGTCTAAGGGAACCAAAAGTGCTCAGGCGTCAAGCCTGTTAAAGTTTGTCGGATACAATTCCACTCGGCATACGGAGGCAAATTTAAAAGATTCGAGCCATAAGAAGTTTTTTACCCCTCCTGTGGAGGGCTGGAAGGTGCGACGAATTCATCAAGGTCAATCCCGTCGGCGATCCGAGTGGCAGCTGCAAGGAAAGTCTCCATGAAGGACCTAAAGTCGTGCTTCTTGGTATTGGCCACCCGAAGAGCCGCCAGCTTCTCCTCTCGTGCATCCTTGCAGTGGACTCGGGCCAGACACAGAGCGACATCTGCACCACACCGAGCTGAGGACTTCTTCCATTCCTGCACTCGACCAGGGATCGTGTTCAAGCGAGCCATTAATGACTCAAGGTCATTCTGAAGTGTCTCCTCAGGCCAGAGCGTCGAGTCGATGCGAGATGTGGCGGCCTTCAGCCTTGCGAGATAATCCACGACGGATGCAACGCGAGATTCCAGTCGGAAGATATCCATGGCAACTTCGTCATTTACCGGAGAATTGACAGGGTCAAGGTTCGGCTCCAGTCGGCTGGTTTCTTCTTCAAAGTTTTGACAAAATTCTGCAAGAGTTATCACTAAGTCAAGGGGATAGTCGAGTGGAAGAAACCACAGTCAGAAATATTTGCCAAACATGGGGGTTTACCTTCGAGCATAAGAAACAGCTTCTTGGCAAAGCCACTCAGGAAGGCCTCCAGCGCAGTCTTCTTCTCAGTCAATTTGCTGACTTGATCGGTCAAGGCAGCTTTGTCGGTTCTCAGTCGACTGACTTCTTTGTTGGCAATCCCAAGAGCAGCTTTCAGGTTGGTATTGTCCTGTTCAAGCTTGGTGACTGAAGCTAACTTCTCGTCAGCAAGCTTGATCTTCTCAGCTAGCTCAAGGTCTTTCTTCTGCTGGGCCTCCTTTACCTTACCTGCAAGACACAGCATGATCAGATGTTGAAACAAGCAAGAGGAAAAGCAGTTGTCAAGGTCTCACCAAACATACCTTCAGTCTCCTCCTTCGCCTTTGTCAGCTTCTCCTGGACCAGCTTCAAGCTCAGCTCGACTTGAGTGTGTTTCTGTTCTAGCTCTGAGTAGCGAGCCACAAGATCACAGGAGTTCTGCGAAGAACCAATCGACCAAACGTCAAAAGTAATTCACTTCCGAGTGAAAAAGGGAAAAACACACGTTTCTAAGACTACAGCCGAATACAACTATTCGACCGTAGTCTCGGGGACTACACCCAGTGGGTGCACTCAGCGTGCCCCCACTAATCCTGTCGAAGACAAAGTCGACCAGTCGACCTCAAAAAAAAAAAAAAAAAAAGTGTGCGAGACGCATTACCTAAGACTGTGATCAACTGCAAGCAGTCGACCACAGTCTCGGGGACTACACCCAGTGGGTGCACTCAGCGTGCCCCCACCGGTTTGCGAAATCCAGTCGACCAGTCGACTGATAGAAAGATCGACATTATAAA
>NC_057812.1:690694049-690835694 GCF_018294505.1 Triticum aestivum
GCATTATCTAAGACTGTGATCAACTGCAAGCAGTCGACCACAGTCTCGGGGACTACACCCAGTGGGTGCACTCAGCGTGCCCCCACCGGTTTGCGAAATCCAGTCGACCAGTCGACTGATAGAAAGATCGACATTATAAAGCCTAAGGCCGACTGCCAGCAGTCGACCCTAGCCTTGGGGACTACACCCAGCGGGTGCACTCAACGTGCCCCCGCTAACACGGGGTTTATTCAACACTCCCAGTGGGTGACCAATATAAATCCCGGAAAAGAAAAGTTTTTGGGAGCGTATCCAACAGAACAAATAGCAGTCGACTGACCTGGACATTGCTTTGGAGGGCAGAGCTGGCGTCATAGGCTGCTTGACTCGCATCCCGGATGGTCTTCAGCTGCTCCATCATGAGTCCCGCCTGGCGTATCGCCTCCTTCGCCGCACCAGCTTGGTCCTCTGGGACGTGGTGAGTCGTGAAGAGGGAAGGCTGCTGAGCACTCGTCAGTGGGGTCGCGAAGGTCACCGTGTGTCGAGTGGTGTTCTCTCCCTCCACAGTCAGAATCTCAGGCGCTGACGCATCCTGAGACACCTTGCCGGCAGGCGCTTTCCGACTTCTCCTGTGCTTCAGCGGCTCCTCCTCCTCATCATCATCAGGAAGATCGATAACAGTGTTGGGTGGAGCTGCAGAGAAGCGTCAGGATCAGAGATCGCGAGTCAGTCGACTAAGTATGGTATTAAGAACACGGCACCTGGATTCGAAGTCGCGGCATCCTCCATCTCGTGGTCATCGGCCCGGGTCGAGGTCTCAGAAGTAGCAGCACTGCAGCTCCAAAGGATCAGTCGACTAACATCAGTGTCGACCAGAGATAAAGTTCGCATAAGAATAAGAAAATATGAACAAGACTATTACCCTGAAATGGTGGGGATGGACACCTTCATCTTCGGCAGAAGCTTGGCCGGCTTCGATGAGGCCGCCCTGGGCTGCTTCGGCGCCTTTTCAGTCGGCGCCGGAGAGGTGGTCCGAGGGCGCTTGGTCGACTGGGCAGCGGTCGCTACCCCCTTACCACGTTCGGTCGAGGGGTCGTGGACAAGTTTCGACCGCCTTTCTGAGCGCGGTGGAACGACCTCCTCCTCCTCTTCTTCCTCGTCCTCGAGGTCATCTTCATCACCTTCATCATCATCATCGTCGTCGTCATCCCCTGCAGCATCCGAGTCCCATTCCTCCTCTCCCTGGCTCTCGCCCCCGCTCGCCTCACCTCCGCTCGCCTCGCCCCCGCTCGCCTCGCCTTCTTCAGTCGAAGTTTGTGCCCCATTGGGCATCGAGTACAGCTCGGTGAAGGCCTAGCAGTCGCCCAAACAACGATCAGTCGACCAGTCGACAGGATCGGCAAGAATGAATACAACAAAGACACGACGGAAAGCAGAGCAGGTGTACCTTGTTTGGGATGCTGTCGTGGTCGAGTGGAGGAATCCTTCTGGCTCCGCGCGGGTTGTCCCTGTTCCCGGTAACGGCTACCATCCACCTTTCCAGAGTGTCATCGTCGACTTCTTCTGGATGGACTCTGGTCTCGTCCGCGGGCCCACAGTACAGCCACATGCAGTGGCTCCGGAACTGGAGAGGTTGGATGCGGCGCTTGAGGAAAACCTCCAAGAGGTCCATGCCTGTCACTCCGTCCCGAACCAGCTGCACCACTCGCTCCATCAACATCTTCACGTCGGCTTTCTCCTCCGGAATCAGCTTCAGAGGGGAGGGCTTGTTCACTCGGTCCATGGTGAATTGAGGGAGTCCACTCGACTGCCCTGGCGTCGACTGGACCTGGCAGTAGAACCAAGTCGACTGCCAGCCCCTGACGGACTCGGGAAAAGACATGGGCGGGAATGTGCTATTGTTCCTCACCTGAATCCCCAGGCCCCCACACATTTGGACGACTCGGGTCTTCTCGTCACCTGGGCTCGCCTTCTTCACGGTCTGAGAGCGACACGTGAAGATACGTTTGAACAAACCCCAGTGCGGTCGACAGCCCAAGAAACCCTCGCACATGGACACGAACGCAGCAAGGTAGGCAATGGAGTTTGGGGTAAAGTGGTGGAGCTGCGCCCCAAAGAAATTCAGGAAGCCACGGAAGAAAATGCTGGGTGGCAAAGAAAACCCTCGGTCAACATGAGTGGCCAGGAGCACGCACTCACCCTCTTCTGGTTGTGGCTGCCACTCCTTCCCCGGCAGCCTCGCAGCTCCGTGAGGGATCAAGCCCTCGTTGGCCATGTCGAGGAGGTCCTTCTCTGTGATGGTCGACTGGATCCAGTCTCCTTGGACCCAGCCTTTCGGCAGGCGGGATCTGGACGAAGACCCCCTGCGGGTGGTAGATCTTCCCTTCGCCTTCTCCGATGCCGACGCTTTCTTGGCACGCTCCAGCGCCGCCGTCTTCTCCTTGGCCATGGTCGCCGGCGAAATGCGCGAAGGAAAGTGGTGCGGAGGTGAGAGCGAGCGCGCTGAGCAGAGAGGAAGGAGGCAGAGGGAGAGAGAGAGAGAATGCTGAGGCGCAGCACAGAAATCCCCACCGGGCGCATATATAAGGTCTCTTCCGAGTGACTGACATGTGGGCCCGGTCGATCTAATCATATCTGGGAGCAGTTATGGGGACTGGATACGTGGCGAAAAAGGCGGCGCGGAGATCGAGGCGTCTATGCCCCGTCCCATCCGAACGCCGCGGTCCGCCCCGCTTCGCGCGTGCCCCCGAATTTCGCACCCCGCAGAATCCGCGAACAACAAATCTGCCTGTCAGACGCGGCGATTCCGGCGATCCGTCGCTCGGAGATCGACGAAGTTCGAAAGATCACTCGACGCAAAAATAGAATGGATCGAGTCGACCGAAGACGAATTGCTCCTTGTCAACGAAGAGGTTCTTTGATCCAGAGCAGCGCACAGCTAGAGCGCAAAGGTTAATCGGAAACGACGTCAACTCCCTCCTCACTCGAAGCCTCAATCCATTCGGGGGCTAATGATGGGGTTATGTACCTAGGGTAGGGTCACGGACCTGTCCCAAGTAACTTACCCTAGGACGTCCCTAGAAGAGGTCGCCTTCCAGTCGACCAACGAGGACTCACTCGACCAACGAGGACACACTCGACTGGCCTGAAGGACTCGACCACGAAGACTCACTCGACCACCAGGAGGTCAAGAGGCACTCTGCACCGCAACGGCCTGTAATTAAGTAGGCTTTATGATAGTAAAGGCACTTTATGTGGGGCGTTACCAGTAACGCCCCAGACTTAACTCACCTTAAACCTTCTCCTACGTGGGCTGGCTGGGGTCCTGGCACACTCTATATAAGCCACCCCCCTCCACAGGCAGAAGGGTTCGGCACCTTGTAATCCATACATTCATAATCCACTCGACCGCCTCCGGGCTCCGAGACGTAGGGCTGTTACTTCTTCCGAGAAGGGCCTGAACTCGTACATCCTTTGTGCTTACAACCTCTCCATAGCTAGGACCTTGCCTCTCAATACCTACCCCCCACTCTACTGTCAGGCTTAGAACCACGACACCCGGTATTGTAAACCGCCATATATAAGGAAAGACTTGTAAAGAAAGGCATGTAAAGGAAGTCACCAAGCCGGACACGATTATGAGCCGGCCGGGACTCTGTAGGCCACCAGGCATCAACTCATGTATATAAGGGGACGACCCGGTGGCGGCTTAGGGCAAGAAACAACCAAGTCGATAACCAAGCCGGCGAGTTGAGCCTCTTGGAGATCGAAACCTCAGCCATACCAATCCCAACTATACGTAGGCTTTTACCTTCATCGTAAGGGGCCGAACTAGTATAAAAACTCTCTCGTGTGTCCTTTGTCCCGATTAACCCCTTTAAGCTTCCTAGTGCGATGGCCCTACGACTAAGTCCTTGCTCTAGGACATCTGTCGTGTCAACTCCACGACAGGTTGATTCTTTTTGCAGATGATTAATAGACAAATTCCTCAGGTCCACCAATTTATTTGAGAATTTTATGAGTTCCAGAAGTATACGTTTGATACAGATTACTACAGACTATTCTGTTTTTGACAGATTCTGTTTTCATTGTGTTGTTTGCTTATTTTGATGAATCTATGAGTATTATCAGAGGGTATGAACCATAGATAAGTTGGGATACAGTAGATATTACACCAATATAAATAAAGAATGAGTTCACAACAGTACCTAAGTGGTGATTTATTTTCTTATACTAACGGAGCTTACGAGTTTTCTGTTAAGTTTTGTGTTGTGAAGTTTTCAAGTTTTGGGTAAAGATTTGATGGACTATGGAATAAGGAGTGGCAAGAGCCTAAGCTTGGGGATGCCCAAGGCACCCTGAGGTAATATTCAAGGACAACCAAGAGCCTAAGCGTTGGGATGCCCCGAAAGGCATCCCCTCTTTCGTCTTCGTTCATCGGTAACTTTACTTGGAGCTATATTTTTATTCACCACATGATATGTGTTTTGCTTGGAGCGTCATTTTATTTTATTTAGTTTTGCTTGATGTTTGAAAAAAATACCAAGATCTAAAATTCTTAAATGTTAGAGAGTCTTCACATAGTTGCATAATTATTCGACTACTCATTGATCTTCACTTATATCTTTCGGAGTAGTTTGTCATTTGCTCTAGTGCTTCACTTATATCCTTTTAGAGCACGATGGTGGTTTTATTTTATAGAAATAGATGAACTCTTGTGCTTCACTTATATTATTTTGAGAGTCTTTAGAACAGCATGGTAGTTTGCTTTGGTTATGAAACTAGTCCTAATATGATGGGCATCCAAGATGGGTATAATAAAAACTTTCATATAAAGTGCATTGAATACTAAGAGAAGTTTGGTACTTGATAATTGTTTTGAGATATGGAGATGGTGATATTAGAGTCATGCTAGTTGAGTAGTTGTGAATTTGAGAAATACTTGTGTTAAAGTTTGTGATTCCCGTAGCATGCACGTATGGTGAACCGTTATGTGATGAAGTCGGAGCATGATTTATTTATTGATTGTCTTCCTTATGAGTGGCGGTCAGGGACGAGCGATGGTCTTTTCCTACCAATCTATCCCCCTAGGAGCATGCGCGTAATACTTTGCTTCGATAACTAATATATTTTTGCAATAAGTATGTGAGTTCTTTATGACTAATGTTGAGTCCATGGATTATACGCACTCTCACCCTTCCACCATTGCTAGCCTCTCTAATACCGCGCACTTTTCGCTGGTATCATACACCCACCATATACCTTCCTAAAACAGCCACTATACATACCTATTATGGCATTTCCATAGCCACCCCGAGATATATTGCCATGCAACTTTCCACCATTCCGTTTATTATGACACGCTCCATCATTGTCATATTGCTTTGCATGATCATGTAGTTGACATCGTATTTGTGGCAAAGCACCCGTTCATAATTCTTTCATACATGTCACTCATGATTCATTGCACATCCCTGTACACCGCCGGAGGCATTCATATAGAGTCATATTTTGTTCTAAGTATCGAGTTGTAATTCTTGAGTTGTAAGTAAATAAAAGTGTGATGATCATCATTATTATTAGAGCATTGTCCCAGTGAGGAAAGGATGATGGAGACTATGATTCCCCCACAAGTCGGGATGAGACTTTGGACGAAAAAAAAAGAGGCCATAAAAAAAGAGAAAAGGCCCAAATAAAAAAATATAAAAAAATAAAAAATGAGAGAAAAATAGAGGAGGGGCAATGCTACTATCCTTTTACCACACTTGTGCTTCAAAGTAGCACCATGATCTTCATGATAGAGAGTCTCATATGTTGTCACTTTCATATACTAGTGGTAATCTTTCATTGTAGAACTTGGCTTGTATATTCCAATGATGGACTTCCTCAAAATGCCATAGGTCTTCATGAGCAAGCGAGTTGGATGCACACCCACTTAGTTTCTTTTGTTGAACCTTCATACACTTATAGCTCTGGTGCATCCGTTGCATGTCAATCCCTACTCACTCACATTGATATCTATTGATGGGCATCTCCATAGCCCGTTGATACGCCTAGTTAATGTGAGACTATCTTCTTCCTTTTTGTCTTCTCCACAACCACCATTCTATTCCACCATAGTGCTATATCCATGGCTCACGCTCATATATTGCGTGAAGATTGAAAAAGTTTGAGAACATCAAAAGTATGAAACAATTTCTTGGCTTGTCATCGGGGTTGTGCATGATTTAAATACTTTGTGTGGTGAAATGGAGCATAGCCAGACTATATGATTTTGTACGGATAGCTTGCTTTGGCCATGTTATTTTGAGGAGACATGATTGCTTTACTAGTATGCTTGAAGTATTATTATTTTTATGTCAGTATTAAACTTTTGTCTTGAATCTTTCGGATCTGAATATTCATGCCATAATAAAGAGAATTACTTAGAGAAATATGTTAGGTAGCATTCCACATCAAAAATTCTGTTTTTATCATTTACCTACTCGAGGACGAGCAAAAATTAAGCTTGGGGATGCTTGATACGTCTCCAACGTATCTATAATTTTTGATTATTCGATGCTATTATATTATCATCCTTGGATGTTTTATATGCATTAATATGCTATTTTATATGATTTTTGGGACTAACCTATTAATCTAGAGCCCAGTGCCAGTTTCTGTTTTTTCCTTGTTTTTAACTATCGCAGAAAAGGAAAATCAAAAAGAGTCCAATTGACCTGAAACTTCACAGAGATCATTTTTGGACCAGAAGAAGCCCACAAAGTATCGGAGGTGGGCTAGAAGAGTCCTGAGGCCACCACGAGGGTGGGGGCGCGCCCTACCCCCCTGGGCGTGCCCCCCTGCCTCGTGGCCGCCTCGTGGCCCCCCTGACTGACTTCTTTCGCCTATATATATCCATATACCCTAGAAACATCGTGGAACAGAATAGATCAGGAGTTTTGCCGCCAGAAGCCTCCGTAGCCACCGAAAACCAATCTAGACGCGTTCCGGCACCCTGTCGGAGGGGGGAATCCCTCTCTGGTGGCTATCTTCATCATCCCGGCGCTCTCCATGATGAGGAGGGAGTAGTTCCCCCTCGGGGCTGAGGGTATGTACCAGTAGCTATGTGTTTGATCTCTCTCTCTCTCTCTCTCGTGTTCTTGAGGAGGTACGATCTTGATGTATCGCGAGCTTTGCTATTATAGTTGGATCTTATAATGTTTCTCCCCCTCTACTCTCTTGTGATGAATTGAGTTTTCCCTTTGAAGCTATCTTATCGGATTGAGTCTTTAAGGATTTGAGAACACTTGATGTATGTCTTGCATGTGCTTATCTGTGGTGACAATGGGATATCATGTGATCCACTTGATGTATGTTTTGGTGATCAACTTGTGAGTTCCATGACCTCGTGAACTTATTCATAGGGGTTGGCACACGTTTTCGTCTTGACTCTCCGGTAGAAACTTTGGGGCACTTTTTGAAGTTCTTTGTGTTGGTTGAATAGGTGAATCTGAGATTGTGTGATGCATATCGTATAATCATACCCACAGATACTTGAGGTGACATTAGGGTTTTGGTTGATTTGTGTCTTAAGGTGTTATTCTAGTACGAACTCTATGATAGATTGAACAGAAAGAATAGCTTCGCGTTATTTTACTACGGACTCTTGAATAGATCGATCAGAAAGGATAACTTTGAGGTGGTTTCGTACCCTACCATAATCTCTTCGTTTGTTCTCCGCTATTAGTGACTTTGGAGTGATTCTTTGTTGCATGTTGAGGGATAGTTATATGATCCAATTATGTTATTATTGTTGAGAGAACTTGCACTAGTGAAAGTATGAAACCTAGGCCCTGTTTCCTATCATTGCAATACCGTTTGTGCTCACTTTTATCATTAGTTACCTTGCTGTTTTTATATTTTCAGATTACAAAACCTATATCTACTATCCATATTGCACTTGTGTCACCATCTCTTCGCCGAACTAGTGCACCTATACAATTTACCATTGTATTGGGTGTGTTGGGTACACAAGAGACTCTTTGTTATTTGGTTGCAGGGTTGTTTGAGAGAGACCATCTTCATCCTACTCCTCCCACGGATTGATAAACCTTAGGTCATCCACTTGAGGGAAATTTGCTACTGTCCTACAAACCTCTGCACTTGGAGGCCCAACAACGTCTACAAGAAGAAGGTTGTCTAGTAGACATCAATGCCTCACGGGCGGCGCAGTGAAGGCGCGGCGACGCGCGTCCCTCCCGCTCCCGCCACGCGTCGCCCGGCATGCAGCCTCTCGCCGCCCCGCTGCGACTATAAAAGGCGACCTCCCCCGCCGGTGAACGCCACAACTCACATCCTCCCTCGCATCCACCGCACAAAGAAACACTCTCCCCTCCCGCCGATGAGCAAATGGCTGAGAGGTTTCCAGGCGACGGCGCAGTGGTGAACGGCTTCGGCCGCCACCATCTCCAAGAGCTGGAGGCACGCGTCCTCTACGAGGCCGAGTATCCGGCGCCCCTGGACATGCGTGTGCCGGTGGGCGTGGATGCTGAGCGTCGGCGGTGTCCCGGTGCCCGAAGGGGAGGCATGGCGTCCCGAGATCGCCCGCATCCGCGCGTCCCTGACGGAGGAGTAGCGGAACAAGCCGAGGTACGCCGCCGACAGCGAAACGCTGTGGACGATCTACTTCGAGCGCCGCCACCACGAGCAGATCACCTCCGTCAACGGCGTCATCCCCCGCGGCCACTTCAACGCCAACGGGCGGCGCGAGTGGTGGGGCGTGCCCGATCGCACCCTCGAGGCCGTCCTCGACCACATCGAGACCGGCAACGTGCCGCGGTGGGTTCTCTCGCCGTCGTGCCAGCTCCTGGACGCCGCGGCCAATGGAGCCGGGGACGCCCTCGTTGTTGGGCTCCGGCTCGCCGGCGCTCCTCCCCGTCAAGCCAGAGCCGGAGAAGACGCCGCTACGGCGCCGCACCTCCGGCTCGCTTTCCTCCAGCTCGCCGATGCTCCGCCCTGTCAAGCCAGAGCCGGAGGAGACGCCGCTATGGCGTCGCACCCACAGCGGCGTCCTCTTCATCAACGAGGGTGCCCGCCCCTCCCCACGCTCCCTCCATCTGGTCCGGCCGAAGCCTGAGCCGGGCCTGCTCCCCGTGAAGCCGGAGCATGTCGACCTAGTGGCCCCCGACGACGAGGCCGCCCTAAAATGGGCAAAGGAGGACTACATCTGCGAGCAGGTGCGCCGCCAGCGCCGGGCGCGAGACGGGCGTCGCCATCGTCCTCGACAGCGACGAGGAGGACGAGGCCGGGCCGTCCAGCGCCCCACCGCGCGTCGGCGACCCTGGCCAGGGTTGCAGCAGGGATGGCGGCGGCTCCGGCAGGGCGCGCGACGACGACGACTACACCCATTTTTACAGGCTTCTCGGCATGTAGATGGCGGGCGGTGGACGCGGCGCAGTGGCTAGGTGTAGTTTGATGTAGTAGTAGGCGTAGTTTGCATGTTTTATCTTTTTTGTACAAATTTCAATGAACACCATACAGATAGTCATATTTTCCTATATGGAACTTTGCACATTATAAACTCATATGGTTCTGTACATATATATCTATGAATATCTTCATATCTCTATGCAAAACCATTATTACCTGGTTGTGCTTAAAGTTAGGCTTTTTCTTAATTACTGGAGTAATGATTTTCTCTACCCCCTCTATCACGGTTTAGAGGGCATACATCTGCAATCGTTGGGATATAGGTGAATCCTGACGGAGGGAGTACTACATTTTGCATGTTTAAATTCCATCATTTCAATTGCATTCAATGTCTATATTGTTTTTTTCTTTGCATGTTTCCACTAAAGTGTGTTTTCTGTTGCATTACAAGTATCTTAGAGAAACTCACTCTATGGTTTACTAAAGAATCAAGCCTTAAATAAAAAAAGTTTTAGAAAGGTTGGTATTTTTAAACATCGAGTACAACATAGATGCAGAAAAATGCCACACTGCCACATGTGCACACTCACACACGTCGCCTACTGAAGGTAGGAGTCGTGGATCTTCGAATTAAGGGGCTTGTCACTGGAGGAAATTCTCATCTTAATGAGAGACACATCGACCACCATTCAATCACTGGTTAGTTCCCACAAAGTTGAGGGCCCCATTAGTTCATAGGATAGAAATAGGAAAATCATAGTAAATGGGATGACATGTATCTCAATTCCTATAGAAAAAAAGATGTCATTTGATGCATACAATAGGAATTTTTCTATTGAGTCTATGCTAATGTTTTTCTTCCCCAAAAAAGCACGCCGCCGTCGCCTCCTCTCGTATTTCTCCGAGTCTCCTTCATGTTTGTCTCGATTCATTGACCCAAGTCCCAAAAGGTCAGCACTCCAAGCATTGCCAATCCATGGAATTTTTTTCATTGTGTTATTAATGAATTAATCTCTTCGTAATCTATGGGTTCTTCCATCCTATAATTCCGGATGGGCAAGGACCAGGAACACAACACTTCTGAGCTCTGATGTGTAAGGGCAGCGACCGAACAGGCGGATCGGTGAGCTCGACAGGCCTGTAACACGCACCGGCGACACGCCAGTCGTGGCCGTCTGCCTTAAAATGAGGTTAGGAGTTTTCAATCTACATCTGCAAGTCATCCATGCATGTATTTTTTGACCAAATTCCTTGACAATTCTCTGTCTATTTCTATTCTGATGAAGTGATGATTGGCTTTTCTGTTTTTCGGGCAGCCAGGAAGGGGATAAGTTGATTGCTTTAAGCATTGCTTGAATTAGGACTCAATAGTTCAAGTTTCTCTTCCTTCTCTTGATAAAATGTTGCCCAAAAAATGTTTCTCCTTGAGAGAAATGTAGAAAAAGAAGACATGTAGCTTTATTCATTTGGAGAAATGTCATTGCCCATGAGGAGTTAGATATTCATAGTGATGAACAAAGATTTCTTTGTTTATTTAGCCAGGGGCCCATTTTACCAAGTTCGCACAGGGGCCTTATAAATGCCAGGGCCGGCCCTGCATGTGCACCATCCAACACACACCTTATAAAATTTCTGTGTTTTGAAATCCTGTCGGAATTCATAGTACATTGCATCTGATTCCTGCGATCCAAAGAAGCCTTTGGTTGGACTTAACATCATACTAGTTCATTGTTTAAAATGATCTGTTCTCTGGATGTAACACACTTAGGGCCAGAGAGCATAGTTGGTGAAATGTGATGCACCGGGGTTGTGATAAACATGTGACATACATATCTCTTCTGATTAAAAAACATGCGACAATCTTTCTCCGATGGACCGATCGATTTATTTCCTCCTGTTACCGGACATGAGGCGCTGTCGCCGTTCACGTAGCAGCGATGCATTGGCGCATGTGTCGCGCCGCCGATGATGAACCGATCGACCAGCATGTGTCGGGCCACGTCCGGCGATCTCGTCTTCCCCTGGCTTAATCAAATCATCAGCGCCAGGGTTTCTCCCTTATCCACGCATAAACTATGTTATCTAATCTACCTCCATCCTGAAGAAGATATACACAGACGCCATAATGTTGTCTCGATCGCATGCACGTTCTCGACCTTTCGGTATGTGTCACCAGTTTTTAAAAGCGAAATGTGTAGACAAAATGGATAGCTAGCCTCGCCACGGCCAGGCAGCTGGTTAAGCCCGTGCGTGCGTGCATGTGCATCCATGCATGCTGCCCAGGGGCCTGCTCTGCTTGGTTTTGGACCTGGTCGACATGAGAGGATGAGGCATGCATATAGGAGTACCTCGCAGCGTACACGTGCGAGGTTTTAAGGACATGTACACGTCTGGACGCGACGTATATGCATATGCATGTGTCGCCCTGGCTTGGACATGGTGCTATTTTGTCATATCCATATTACTACTACTGCACCAGCTCCACTTTGGATCGGATATTCGAATCCGTTATATGTTTATTATGAGTGTGTGGTGTGCCTGTGCCTGATTAGCTTTTTTGGAATAACAGTGGTTTTGGAGGGCTGGCCTGGGTGCATAGATTTGTCATGTACCGATGGTGCGGTGGTCTCTGCATGATTGGCTGCATGTGGATATTACTAATTCAGGCCCATGCAGGCGTGCCGGCCGTTGACTGGCCGGGTGGGTACGTACGTACGTTGGAGATGAATACGTCCTGTCCATCTGACTGACAGGTTAGTAGCTAGTACTGTACGTACATTAGGGGAAGAAACTGTGGGCGGGCGACGGTCGCATAAGCTGAATCTCCAGTATCTCTCGAGAGGAAAACACATTTCCACTCGTCTGGGATTTTTCTATTTGGGCCTACAATTATTGGTAGTGGCACCTTTACATTTTTCCTTACCAGCGTCTAAGGCCCATGTAGAGCATTTTTTTTTAACTTGGGTCCACATTCTTTTTGGCAACACAACACCTTGCTAGTTAGCAAGGCCCAGGAAGGCAGGATCTCAAGCAAATCACCACCGTCGGATCAATTTTGAATGGTCATCCACGTAGATCTCAAGGTCAGTGGCGAATCCAGGACGAAAATGGAGGGCGGGCTCAAAGTTAGCGGCGGGAAAAAACGAAACATTATTTTGTAGAAGAAAAAAACATCTCGTAATTCTTTTGTCCAAATAAGCCGAGATATTCCTAGATTACTACTGGAAACATGCAGTATTACTGAAATGTTTCTAGAATTTTTGAAAAATAATAATTTGTGTACCAAATTTTGAATCTGCTTAGCCAAATATCCATAATTTCCTAGTCCTTTGTCTAAATGTTCTCTAATTCTCCGAGAATACTAACATAGTATTGACTGGAATTTTTCTGGAATTTCTGAACCAAATTTTGAATCTGCAGAGCTAAATAGCCATAAACTCCTAGTCCATTTGTCCAAATGTGCTCGAATTTTCACAGAATACTATTGGAAACATGTAGTATTTACTGTAATTTATTGGGCTGGGCACGACTCCGAGCTCCAGCAGTCTGCCATCGCCAGCTCCCTTCTCGGCTAGTCTGCCGCCGACCAAGGCTAGTTTTTTTTTGAGAAATGCCAAGGCTAGGTGAGGACGCGGAGCGTGCAGCGGCTCGGTCCTGTGAAAGATGTGTTGCACAACTGTTGTTCACTATGGCCTAGGGCACTTAGCAGTTGGGCCAGCTGTTGCCATATTGAGATGTTGTCCTGGCATGAAGTGTAGTAGTAAAATAATTCAATTTTTTGGAGGGTAGGCTAGAGCCTGTTTAAGCCTAGCTACTAGACTCGCCACTGCTCAAGGTGAAATGCATCGTCCATGCTTGCGCCATGAAAAATGGTAAGAGTGAACATCTCTGCAGTTACTTCAACCATGGATGAATGGTTAATTCAAAATTACGGAGGCTTGGCCTGCTCCCCTAGGGGGGGGGGGGCATTAGTCCCCCTTCCCCACATGTGCATGACACCGCAATATATTTCTACAATAGTTGTATCATATCTCTATACTTATATAAGAGACAATTTAAATCCCCCTAAAGCCACACCACAAGATCCTTGCAATGATACCCCACTACGGAAGATTTGCTGGTAGGCGAGTCTCAAGTGCTTTGGGAGCACCCTGTAATTGAGCAAATAGATGATGTGGCCCAACATAATGTATAGTGTGATTTTAATTTTAGAAATAACAGATTTAAACCAGAATTATTTAATTCCCTCTTTCCCCCCTCTATTAAACTTCATAATTACTGGGGTAGGGTTCATGTATCAAAGCAAACATTATCCGTATGACTGTATATATTTATGTATACACGAAAAGTGTTGTTCTGATCCCGAGCTCGGGTGGCCAGTAAAATAAAAAAAGACCTAACTTTTTTTGTGCCAAACATTGCTAAACGTTTCGATTGGTTGCAAAATTTTATCATCGGGTGACATTCATGGAAATCGTGGCAAAAAAAAATCGATGCTCCAAGATGCTTTTTGGAGTACCTGTTTTTTTGCCATGTTTTCCACGAAGATCATCCATTCCAGTGATCACACTTCGCAAACAATCAAAACATTTGTAAATGTTTGGCATAAAAAAGATTTTTTTAACTTTTTTACATTTATTTTAATTTTACTATTCACCCAAGCTCATATGAGCTCGGATCAGAACAGCAAAAAATAGTGATATAAAAGATCTTATATTAATTTACAGTGGTAGTAGTACGTGACAACACTTATCTGATGCATAGCATAGCCCACGTACAAGGTTGACACTGGCAACGGGCAGCGAGGCCCAAGAACAAGAAGGCAGGCAGGATCTGAAGCGGACAACGCCCGGCCATCGGATCCGCATCGGACGGTCGACCCCAGCCCGCCCCTAGATTCAACGCGCGCGATACGAACGCGGCGTGCATGCATGCATGCATGCACGGCCGCGCGCGCCACGAGAAGTGGTCAGATCGAAGCCCGGCCGATCAGATCTCCCCCAACTGCCAAACCCTTTCTTCCTCGATCGATCCACCGATCACTCTCCTCCCGCCATGACCGTCTCCTCCCCCACTCTCCTATATATACACTGACACTCCACACCCCTACACTCACTCAGAGATCAAGCTCGCCATCGCCATCGACGTCCACATCCACTAGCCGCACGCACACATGGCGCCCCCGAAGCTCTCCTTGCTGGTTCTCCTCGTCCTCCTCCTCCCGGCGGCCGGCAACGCCGGCGCCAACAACGTCGCCGCCGACACGCCCCCGGGCGGCGGGGGCGGGGGCGGCTTCAACGTCTCGGAGATCCTGGCCAAGTTCCCGGAGTTCACCCTCTTCAACTACCTCATCAGCAAGACGCGCGTGGCCAAGGACATCAACAGCCGCAACTCCGTCACCGTGCTCGCCCCCGTCAACGCCGACGTCGACTGGCTTCTCCGCCGCAGCGCGCGCCTGCCCCGCGCCGCCCTCCTCGAGCTCCTCTCCGTCCACGTCGTCCTCGACTACTACGACGCCGCCAAGCTCGCCGCCCTGCCCCGCGGCCGCGGCGCCAAGCCCATCGTCGCCACCACGCTCTACCAGACCTTCGGCCCCGCCAACGGCGACAAGTCCGGCTTCCTCACCATCACCCCCGCGCCCGACGGCGGCGCCGTCTTCGCCTCGGCGGCCCCCGGCGCGATCGTCAACGCCACCTTCAAGAAGGCCGTCACCGCCAGGCCCTACAACATCTCCGTCCTCCAGATCAGCAACTTCGTCGTGCCGCCCGGGGTCATCACCAAGCCGCGCGCCCCGCCGCCGCCCAAGATGATGAGCTCCGTGTCGGCCGTCGCGCCCAGCCCCGCGCCGGTGAGGTCCCCGTCGGCGTCGCCGTCCCCGTCGTCGCTCCCGTGCCCGCCCGTGACCATGCCCATTGAGGAGCCCATGGAGGAGACCCCGGCGTCCGCGCCGGCGCCGTCGCAGGGCCACGCGCTGCAGGCCATGATGGACTGGTGGTCCGCCGCCGGCGTGGCGCTGGGGATGGCGTGCCTGCTGGCGCACTTGTAGGTCGCAGATTAGATGAGATCGGTCGGAAAGCCTCGATAAATTTTGGTCTTCATTAGCTTGCACTCATTCGGAACTCGGATTTTTTTTCTTAGATTTTAATTATTTCCTACAAAAATTTGTGAGATTTGTTATGATTCAAAATGCCTGCCCTGTGGGTTCTGGCCTGTGTAAAATCTAGGGGATTATCCAACTTTTCATCCTTATTAGACTTCAAAATGGCTCGATTTACAGCCTCTAGTTCTCAACACCATTCAATGTCCCCCTCCAGTTTTCACGCTGTACCCGCCGACCCCATCTCGTGTCAAACCCAATCAAAGTAACACTGGCCAAATTTTGAGAGTTCAAAGTTGCAATCCATTAATAACTTGACCAAAAGAACAGAATTGGAAAAGGGATTGGCACCCGTACCGGCAAAATTACAAGCTAGGATATGCGACATCTTGTTGCCTTTCCTAGGATAATGGCCAAAATTGACACTAGCAATCCAAATATGGTTCGGTTTGGACTTACAAAATCCGCAAGCCAAGTTCGTGTTAGTCACTGCATTTTTCAACTTGATTTACCGAAGTGTTGAAGTTGCGTTCTTTCCTGATGAAGGGGTGGGTGTGACTGCTGCTGTAATAAGAGATGACAGGGGTAAGTTTTATGCAGCTGACGTGATCACTACAGAAGCGATGGCCATGAGAGATGGACTTGCCCTTGCTAACTCTCTTGGGTTTAATTGGCTCGAGGCGTAGTCGGATTCCTTACCATCCATAATTTTGTGCACTGGGCAAGCTAGATGGTGGGATGCGGTAACAACAATTTTTGCAGAATGTGTGGGCTTAGGTACTTTGATTGGAATGCCATTTTCAAGCATTGTTTTCGTTCTTGTAATGGTCATGTGCTAGCAATTTTCAGTTATTGTAATAAGGCTACTTTTAGTTGGTTGGACGAGCCTCAAAATGCGCCCTGTCCTGTGGGGTTTGGCCTGTGTAAAATCTAGGGAATGATCCAATTTTTCAACCTTACACTTCAAAATGTTCCAATTTACGGCCTCTAGTTCTCGAAACCATTCAGTGCCCACCTCCAGCTTTCACGCCGTACCCGCCAACGCCATCTCGGGTCAAACCCAACCAAATTAACATTGGCCGTTTTTTGAGAGTTCAGAGTTGCAATCCGATTAACCAAAAGAACATAATTGGAAAATGGATTGGTACGCGTCCCGACAAAATTACAAGTTAGGATATGCGCGATCTTGTTGGCTTTCTCAGGACAATGGTCAAAATTGACATTAGCAAAATCCCTGCATAAAAAGGAGCATTTCTATTAGCCGGCGCGGCGCCTATGGAACTGCCTTCATCTTTCATGGTTGCCACCACGGCACCCTGATATAATCAGATTGATCAAAATTGACATTAGCAAAACCCTTGCATGAAAGGAAGCTGCAAGACCTGGGCCTCAACTGTAGAGGGCCATGTCCACAAAACGACATTGCACAATTTTTTGGACGAAAGCAACGAGCGTTGCACTACAATGATGGTGAAGAAGAACACATTGCATTGCTCAGGCAGAGCACACAAACCGCACAAACACAACAACACAAAGACACCACAACATACCCACAACCAGAACATTAGGGATTTCGACATCAAAGATCAGGAATGCTCAACAAAGGGGAAGGAGATCTTCGGCTTCCATCATCTTCTGACCAAGCAAGGCATGCCCCTTTAGCGTTGGCCGTCAGGTTGCCACCCGACGGCATCCATGGCTCCTTATTCATCATCAATAGAGAAGGTTGTGTCAACATTCAACATGGCATAATCCTCTGGCGGTCTCTTCCATCCACGATTCATGATTCATTGCTTGTTTTTCTTTATCTCGGAAAGCTCATGCATAGAGCTAGGATAGCATAGAAACCGAACGATGCCTGAACTTACACTTTAGAATCAATGGTCTGATCCACAAACTTGGCTTGCTAGTTCAATGCAGTTCAAATCTAGCTCCGTTTGGACTTTACTAAACCCGCAAGCCAAGTTCATGCGTTAATCACTGCATATGTCTTCGATCATGCAACACATATGTCTGAGTCCATGGTCAGCAATTCCACGACATAAATAGTTCAAATTGCGCAAATACAACCATCATATTTCGAACATCAAAACATATCCAACAGCCACATCAGTACCTACCAGCAATCGTCAATCAACCCTTAAAACATGCAAGTTGATCATCACTCATTCAGGATACGGTGATATGCCGCTAGAGTTAACATGAACTCGACCTCTGGACTGTAATACAGTCACCAAGCACAAACAGAGACAAACTGCGAAGTTGTTCTTTAGCAGTAAAGAGCATGCATCAACCTATGAACGGTGCAAGTGTACAGCACACAGAGCTCTTGTGGAATTTGGCACTCAACATGAACATCTAGTAGAAAAAGACATAAATGGAGCAGAAATATCCCTTCATGCTGGGTATGTGACTTGAGTCCATGCTCAGGAACTCAGCAAATACAGTTCAAATTGCAGAAATACGATCATTGCAATTCAGACAGCAAACCATACATATCCAACGGCAGGATCAGGAGCTATCAGCAATCAGCAATTGGCCGTTTCAAACATGCAAGTTAAGCATTCGTTCATTCAGGATGCAGAACTAGAGTTAACATGAGTTCAATGCATGTACTAATACAGTCCAGTAGGCGCAAATGGAGACGAACTAGGAAGTTCTTTTTCAGCATTGAACAGCAAGCATCAACCAGGAAAAGTCCATGTGCTCTTCAGGCCGCATCTGGAATGTCCGTGTCCTCCTCAGGAACACCTCGGAGATACATCACATTGTTGCATCTGCACGACAAGCAGCAAAACAGATAGTTATGGCATCTGGCCATTAACTCGCATATGTGATGTAAGACTAAATAAAAGCTTATCAGTAACCATATGACACTGCCACATCTACAGTACCCTTCTGACTTGTCGAGCTATAGGAGTGCTACAGTTTATATCTTTCATCAAATATCAGAAAATGAGACAATGGGAGTTTTAGTGTGCAATTTTAAATAAATATATATATATATATATATATATATATATATATATATATATATATACTACTGATACACAATAGCTGTGGTCAAAGATTGATGAATGAATCACCTTATCAGTATGTCTCCCAAATTCCCAGAGCATTGCCCATCAATGTATTCCTCGGTACCACTTAGCTGCAATTCGTTTCAAGTGTGAGTAACAAAATAGTGTGGTGAAATTGACAAAACACAGGGAGTCTCCTCCATCAGGTAAAATGGGCAGCCACGGACAATGTGAACTTTACCTGCAGATTCATGTAGGAGTCCACTGAAACAAGATATCCTGGGTACAAAAGGAACAATTTATGCATTAGCACAATTGAGGCATGCACAAGAATGAGACATCTGTAAAGGAAACTAATAATAATGATTGTAACTAACAAGTGACGAAACGCCATTAAAGTACCTTTGTACTCCATGCCCCATTTCAGCTTGACAATGACCATCTTCCCTGTTAAGTTTTGTAAGAACGGCTTGGGGTTAACTGGCACAGTCTGCAGCAGAGTAAAGAAACATGGGCAATTAACAAATTATATCAAAGGAAATAAGTAATACAGTACAGCACATATAAGGTCATTTTTTACGAAGAAATGTAAAAAAATGTTCAATACAGTTAGGGCAATTTTGCTGCTAAGCATAGAAATTGCAGCAATATTTTACTACAGGCATGTAAACCCTACAACTTAAAGAAGCCTAACAAAAGAGAATTCCCTATAAGGATGTTCTTGCGGGTACTGCATTAAATCAACACAATGTAAATCAAGGAAGCAAGTAACACTATGCAAATCAAGGAAGCAAGCAGCACTAAGTAGTAACCTTAACAGGAAGGTTCATAAAAAACAAATCAGCAATTCAGACCAATTCAAATACAGCAACCCAGCAATCCCCTCCGCAAAATAATCCTCGATTCATACTTACTCATGAAAACTACTTCCTCTGTAAACTAATATAAGAGCATTTACATCACTAAAGTAGTGATCTAAACACTCTTATATTAGTTTACGGAGGAAGTAGTTCTGAATCAGCTACCACAAGTTGCGGCTAGAGGTAAGACAACACTAGGCTTATACCAACATGATGGTACTCATGCCAAATGCTGAATTCAGCAGAGAAGTATCGGACGCATACAATTCTGTGCTGTGACCAAAAGAACAGTTCAAAATATTATTTTACATTTAGGATTAGTAATAGCACTACCCCAGCCTAATTGCAGCGCTCTGCTTTGGAGCAGCAGATACAGAATTTTCCAACTAGTGATACGACAAATCCAATCCGTGGAAGCTTTGCAGGAGACATTGGCAACAATTTCACTGCCCTTGACGATGTCGCGACCTTCTAGATCCAAAATCTCGACCCATCTAGCCAAAGACCCAGCAATGGTTCGCCAAAACCTAACAAAAACGGACAGACTTTTGATGACAACCCACAATCTCGACGGCAGGACGCTCAGAGCTTCGGGCAGGCCACGTTTGCAGCCACCACACCATGCAGATGAAGCATCACTGGCTCACACCAGAATAATAGCAGATAGGAAGGGGTTACTGGCTGGTGACCTCGGGCGGGAGAGAACCCCTGTTCGAATTCGATCTCCCGTAGCGCTCTCCCAGTGGCTCTCAAGAATCAACGGCCTACCTACTGGACCCATCACACAACCAATACTAGCAAAAAGTCCGCCGCAGGACGCCGCGCCGAGACCGCGCGAGCCTAGCTAGGGTTCTCCGCCTATCTATCTGGTAACTCGCAGCGCGCGGAGAGGTGGGCTATGGGGGCGAGAAGGTACAGAGAGCGCGAAATCGTACCGCCATCGGAGGAGACGAGCCGGTGGCGCGGCCGCCGGTTGGAGGCGGAGACGAAGGCGACGGCGACGGCGAGGGGGAGGAGGAGGAGAGGCTGCCGTGAGGGGTTCGAACCGCAAGCGAGACTAGGGTTCTATGGGGAAGGGGATTAGCGGTTTATTGATGGGCTGGGCTGGCTGGGCCCGTACGTCGGTTACAAGCCCAGAAGGCCAGAACTTTTAGATAACAGAAATTGGAGGCTCTTGGTACACGGGCCGCATCGTCTGAAGCTTTTCGCATGTACGGAAAGGTTGTGTGATATACCGATTAAAAAAATGTAACTGATATACTAGTTTGTTTTTATCTCCAGAATATATTTATTTCACTAATTAAATATAATCAGTTTAATAATAATGATGTTCGTGTATATAAAAAATCAACGTATATCAAAATAAAATTTCATTCCACACACGAAAAATGTTCATGAATTTTTTAAATAATCTAGTATCTGGAGAGAAATATTCATGTGTTTCAAGGAAAAATGTCCGCGTACAACAAAACAATGTTCATAATTATTTAGAAATGCTTTATGTAAATAAAATTTAATTATATCTCGAATGGGCATTCGTTTTATGAAAATATGAATGTATTTTACCCAAACACAAGAAAAATTTGTGAGCTTACAAAAACTCTTAAGCCACTACCTACTTGAATGGATCCAGTCTTCGCATCTGAATCAATGAAGTCATCGTGGTCGTTGTCCTTCGTTCATGGAATAAAATTCCATTCTCAAATACACCCATTTTATCTCTGGTCCGTGGGTATGTAGATCGTTTCAATTCCAAAAGAAAAAAATGTTTTCAAGCCTTCGTTTGCACCATTTTGTCACCATTCGCTAGGCACTTGGTTACTAGGCTTGGAGGTACAACTTAACAATAAAATACCTTGACCATCTCTAAACAATCTCCTAGCAAAGATGACGATTGACGAGGCATGACATGTAATGTTATCCTTTAGAAAATGATAATGTGTGTATTGCCGGTACATGTTATAGAGGAAATATGATTGCAAACATTGTGCAAACGCAACAACTCAACCATACATTCCAACTCAAAAGAAAAAAAAGGGGGAGCTCATGTACGTGCAACATACATTTTTTTAGGCGGATGTGCAACATACATGATACATGTACACGCCCACATCTGATAATGCTGCTGGCTGATCGTCAAAGTTACTTTTTTAGTCTTGATCGTCAAAGATTTAACAACGTGAATGGCGACTAATTTACTCTTTTAGAGGTTTTTTTAGGGGTGGTGACTAATTTACTCAAAAGAAAAATGAATTCTGCGATGTAGGGATTTGAGCCAGCTTAGCTCTGAAGGCCCAATACCCAAACATCGAAGGCCCAATACGCACCCTAGGAAGAAACAAGACCCAAATCGTTGCGCATCAGTGTGGCTTAGACTAGCCACAGTGGAGAGTAATATATACTAGTAACATACACATATCCCTAGACTATATTACTATCTTCCTAGTGGGTAGTAACATAAGTATGTTGTCATGCAAAGCTTCATTTATTAGGTTATAGACTCATATTGCATTGGGACCTGTGATGTTACAGTAACTAAGTTACTCAAACTATCTCTCTCCTCATTGACTCATTGCCACATAAGCAAATTTGTTGAGTTGGACTCGATGTTACTGCTGAAGTTACTCCGACTGTGGCTAGTCTTATGGTTTCTCCGACCAAATTCGCTCGACCCCGGCCGAAACCCTAGCCGCCGGAGCGCCCGTGCATCATGGCGGCGGCAAGCAGCGGAGGCAGAGGCCACGCACACATCACCATACAGACAGTGAAGCGTCCGCTCTTCCTGCACCGGTGGCGTGTGGGGAGCATGAGATGGGAGGCACCGGCAGGTGGCGGGCACTCGGATAAGGGCAACTGAACTACAACTGAAGTTCGTTTACCCCCGTAGTGCCCAGCGACGAAGAATTCGAGTTCGTAATACTGTTAGAGAATGTAAAGTTGATATATAATTATAATAATGTCTCTCTCCTTCTCCTGTGATACTTTTTTATTTATTTACTTGCTCACAATATTTCAAGTAAAAAAATCCACAGTTTATATGTTTGTGGAGAAATTGCCATATCGGTTTAGCAACCATCTGATCTCTTCGTGACGACGATCAAAATTCTTGAACACAACAATCTCTTGACCTGTTTATGGCTCAATTTTGTATTGTCAGAATAGTTGTCGCATCTTTAGACATATCTAGCTAGTCAAATCATAGTTCACGAAACTATCTCTAAACGTTAGACGGTACTCATGGAATAGCTTTCTACCATTTTTTACCAATTTTTGAACACCCGTTTCTTTCATGGAACACTTTTCTATAATCATTAGCATATTGCACATCCTCTTTTGATTTATAGACCATCTAGCTGCACACTTTTGTATTTAAAATGATTTGTATGGTCATGGGGGGAGGATGACCAAATTCCAATTTTCTTGGTCTGTTTATGGTTCAATTTTGTATGCTGCAGCTTTGCACATATCTATCTAGTCAAAACATTGTTTTGAACATTATCGCTGTAATGTATAGATGCTACTTATAGCTTCCTGCCTTTTTTAACAGCCATTACTTTCAGAGGACGCTTTCATATCCTCCTAAGTTACACAGTGTGGGTTTATTTAATACTCGCTCCGTCCCAAATTACTTGTTGGAGAAATGGATAGAAATAGATGTATCTAGAACTAAAAATACGTCTAGATACATCCATTTCTGCGATAGGTAATTTGGGACAGACTGATATGATTTATACCTGCTGATAGTTTTGTTGTCTCACGTATTTATACCTGCTGATAGTTTTGTTGTCTCACGTATGCAGACTAGAAACTACAATGCTTTATGTGAGTATGCTGATGGAAAAGACTTGACAAAGTATGATTCTGAGGCTGATGGAAAAGAAGCTTGCCTATATAGGCATCATGCTATTGAAGACAAGCATGCAAAGGTGTCAGAGTAATTACTTTATCTTACTCTGTTTCATTTAACTTTTGAGATTAAGCAAGTCTGTCGAATTTAAGGGTGAACCTTCTAAATATGGTGATATCCAGTGCCCATATTACTCTTGTAAAAACTAATACTAATATTTCATTTTGTTTTATGGGAACTGACTGAGCAGCCCATGATACTTGATATAGCGATTCCTAGAGTACCAGCCTCTGTTTTTTGTAGCTACTACTTCTGTTGTGGTCTTTGGTCAATAATGTTAGACCTAATCCTTGTGATGTTTGTGCTTGGCCATCTTTTTATGATTTCTAGCAAGTGATAGTGGTACATTAGCCAACTCAGCATGCAAAGGTTAGTTTATGACTTCGACATGCATATGCTGATGTTATAACAGAGGAAGTCATGATTATTTTCATATGAACTTACACACTGCGGAGTAGTCCAACATACCTGCCGACTGCCGTTAAGTATGGAAATAGTCTTTTGAGTTCTAACCATATAATTAGATTGCATCAGGGCAACCAGACCGTGCAAATTTATGTTTGATCAGAATTTAACATTTCCACGCAGGTACATCGAGCACTGACCATATTTAAATAGTCACCATATGGCAAAAATATTTTTATTTATTTGTCTTCGTCTGAGGGAGGGTGATCTTGTATCAAGGTGCTGGAAAAATTGTCAAGAAAGTATTCCTGATCTGTAAATTAGGTGGCAATTGAATGGCAGTAGGTAGTGTATTTTAGGTGGACCCCAGAACAATAGTACTCCCTCTATGAAGAAATATAAAGCGTTTAGATTACTAAAGCAGTGATCTAGTGATCTAAATGCTCTTATATTCCTTTACAGAGGGAGTAAGATACACCTGCGGTGATTCAGCAGCAGTTTTTGTCACGTTTTTTTGTAGAGATTTAGATCTTAACCGAAAACTTGGTTATAACAAATGGTAAGTAAATATGAGGTCTCGAAAGTTCTGCGATATGTATTTTCAGAGCACTGGAATTAGATAAACACTACCCAGCCACCATTTCTTTGGAAAGCTCTCCAGTTTCTTTTTTATTGCTACTCTTTGGACTTATTATTCCTGTAGTCATTAATTTTTTAGAACAGTATACCTTTTGTCCCTCAACTCTTGGTGAAGTCTAAATTTGGTCCCTCAACTTTAAAATCGGACAACTTGCACCCCCAACTAGCGAAAACGGACAAGGTTCGTCCCCGGACTCGGTTTTGACCGGTTTTGGTGTTGACTCACCCCGGTTTTGACCCATGCTCACTCATATTCCTGTAATTTTTTATATCCGTGAACTTTTTGAAATCCACATACACTTTTCAACTCCGCATAGTTTTTTCAAGGTTGCGTATTTTTTTCAAAAATAAACATACTTTTTTCAAATCAGCGAACTATTCTGAAATTCGCGTACTTTTTTCAAATCCGTGATTTTTTAACATTATGTACCTTTTCCAAATCCCCGTATTTTCCCCAAGTTTGTGCAATTTTATCAAATCCAAGTATTTTTCAAAGCCATGAACTGTTTTTGAAATTCGCATACTTATTTCAAATCCACATACTTTTCAAAGTCCGCATTTTTTTTCAAATCCGTGCTCCATTTATAATCCATGAACTTTGTTTGAAATTCACATACTTGTTTCAAGATGAAATAATTTTTGAAATCCACATATTTTTGCGTAAAAGAAGTCCATATCCGCGTACTTTTTCCAAGTTCGCATAAAATTTTCAAATTCATGAACTCTTTCAATAAAATGTACTCGAATTTGAAAGGGTACATCAATTTTTAAAAACGAAATGAACTTTAAAAAATACCTATATTTGAAAAAGTACATGAACTTGTAAAAAGTACGCAGATTTAAAAAAAGTACACAATTTTTAAAAGGGTTCACGTATTTGAAAAAAATAACCGAATTTGAAAACATCATGTGGACTTGGAAAAGGTAGGCAAATTTGAGTCGGAACGGTCAAAACCGGGGTGGGACAGCACCAAAACCGGTCAAAACCGTGACCAGGGATGAATCTTGTCCGGTTTCAGAAGTTAAGGGTGCGAGTTGTCCGGTTTAGGAGTTGAGGGACCAAATTTAGACTCCGTCAAGAATTGAGGGACGAAAAGTATATTTTTCTCTTAATTTTTACATTAAATGTTTCTGTTAATGTCGTGTTTCACCCACTTTGGTGTTTTTTCAGGGTTTGGAAAAAATTCTGGACCACCGCATGGTCAAAGTTTGGAGTGATATGTATAGTTTGACAGATGAATACACTGATGTTGGCCCTCTTCAGATTTCAGGTACTGATTCTTTTACGATTGAGAAAATGTCAATATTGAAACATTGATACTTTTGATATTTTTGTTTGTGATTGATGGAAAAAAGGCTGTGCCATCTGTTGGAGTTATAAGTAGAGCATTACAACTTTGTGCAATGCAAAAAATTATGTAGTCCACAATAATACTAATATCAAACCAAGATGCTGCTGAAATTTCTACTTTCAGTCAATGGAAAAAAGGAGGGTGCTTTCAGTTTCTTGGTGAATGAGATGTGTGCCATGATCAAAGCTATACTTGTTTACAACCAAGAGGATACACATAACTAATAATATGTCATCAATGAAAGCTAGATTTCTTTTTCTATACATACCCTTGCTTTAAGATGTGGGATAATAAGTTCAAGTTATTTTATCCTCTGATAGCATACTTGTTAACCTTAATGATTTTTTTCTTTACTAAAAATTGTTAGTCTACTCTAAACACTGAATCACATCCTCAATCTAAGCTTACTATATATTGATCTAGTTCCGAAGGTTGCTGAATTATGTAGACTTATTGTATGCTTGAATCTACCTGCAAAAACAAATAGAGCATGCCACAGGGACAGAAGTATTAAATTTAGATCTTCAAGTCAACATCTACCATTGGTTTGTTATGCTTTTTTTGTCAAAGGTTTTGTATGCTTGAGCACTCAATACCATTGCCCTGTTATGCAGCTCATAAGTTGTTGGAAGAAGCACTGGGTAAATCAACAGCTGAGACCTGCTGGCAAACCTTCAACCATCAGTTACTGCAGGATCCCTGGTTCCAAGTATTGACATATGTTTGCTCTTTTGCCTGGACGACGTGGTCTCATCTGATGATGGTGCGTACAGTCTTTAATGCCACAGTAGTGGTTTGATTGCTTCATTTGTGTTGCATATTGCAAGCAGTGAAGTGAAGCTGTTATAAAAACGAGTCCTGCTTCGGTACATCCCCCAAACGTATAAAGGGTAATACGAACCTTTGCCAAATCACTGTATACGTATACGCAGCTCCCCGGTACGGCCTGGGCGTGGCCCATGTGGAAACCGCGCACACCTCTCCTCCTCGGCCTGGGATTGGCCCATTCACATATTTCATTTGTTTGCCTCACAAAAAATTTCATTTGTTTCTGCAAACTTCAAGAAATGGATGTGTGCAGGATTCGATACTTCAACCTCACGTAATACGTCCTATCACAACAACCAACTAGGCCACCACACGTTACATGCCTAAAAACTGTTTTTTCCTCTTTTTTTGTGTGCGTCAACTATGTAACACTAAAACGAAGGCTCTGATTTTTTTTTGAGGAGTAAAAGCATTTATTCAAAAAAAAGCAAACAAGGTCCACAGCCGAAATCTCATCTGTCTTAAACTGCAGGCAGAAGCTTAAAAAAACGAAATAAAAACGAAGAACGCCGAATCTGCACTACATGCAGACTTTAGACCACACCCGGAATCTCTTTCGCAACAACCTGTAGGATGCAATCTGGTGGCCCGTGAAGCCACACTTTATTCAGTTCCATGCTAACCCCCTCTTTAGCTAATACATGTGCTGCACCATTTGTTGTTCTTCTCACACAGCTGACCTTGAACTCCTGTCACGTACGCAACATAGCTTTCACTTCATCAACAAGTGGCCCAACCGCAGATAGATTCTTGCTGTTGTCGTTGAGCATGGCCACCACCTCTCTGCTATCAAGCTCCAAGTGAACCTTCGGAAATCCCTGCCGAATCACGAGTTGCATTGCCTGTCGACTCGCCTTTAACTCCAGCAGCTGAGGGTCGGAGGTGCTTGGGAGGAACGCACACGCCCCTCCTCTGAACGCACCAACATGATCCCGTATGATCACTCCTCCTCCTCCTTTTGTCCGCAGCTTCGTCGAAGCACCATCAGCATTCGCTTTTACCCAGCCCATTTCAGGTGGCTTCCACGCCTCCACTAGCTTTGTACTTGGCACAGTGGGTCCTTTGGGATGCACCTCTCTCTACTCTTTAATATGGGCACACACCCTCCCAGCCACACCGCTCGCGCATCAGCTATCCGTTTGCCATCTCTCGCCCCATTCCTTGCTAACCACATGCCGTAAAGAGCTTGGATCATCGTCTCACGTTCTGCATCAGTCGCGTCGGCTAACCACTCCTGCAGCCATGACGAGATAGAGCTAAAGGATCCATCCAACTCCGGCGGTGTAACAACAGGAACCTCCATCTCCTCTCTCAGAGCTCGCCAGAATAGTTGGGAGTGCGGGTAGGCCCAAAAACGATGGTAGATAGACTCCTCCCTGCCACACGCTACACAGAATACTCCGCCCTTGATCCTTCGTCGGTGCAACTCTGCCCCTACAGCCAATCCATTCCGCATGAGCCTCCAGGTATGTATCTTAGCTTTGTTCGGTGCATCTGTACTCCATAGCGCCAGCCATGTTTTGTGCTTTTTGAGCGAAGACGAGGAGCTCGGCTGTCCGGTCCCCGCTCCCTTGATGCTCATTTTCAAATGATATGCAGATTTTACAGTGAACTGGCCATTCTTTGTAAAATTCCATGCTAGGTAATCCCTTACACCTGGTCCACCAACTACAATCTGTTTAATATCACATGCATCATCAGGTGTGAACATTTCATCAATCTTTTCAACATCCCATGTATCTCCCTGTATGTTGAGCAAGTCAGCCACCTTGGTAACTCCATGCATATAGACCTGGCCCAATGGTTTGAGACTTCCCTGTCTTGGGATCCAATTATCATGATGCACATTGACAGAGCTGCCATCACCAATCCTCCATACTAATCCTTCCTGTAAAAGGTCCCATCCATGCAAAATGCTCCGGAACGTGAATGAGGCTCCACTCGGGCACGTGGCCGTCATAATTGATCCCTCCTTGAAGTACCGTGCCTTGAGCACCCTAGCACAAAGGGAGGAGGGGTTTTGTAAAATCCTCCAAGCTTGCTTCGCTAGCAACGCTTGGTTAAAAGCCTCCGGGTCCCTGAAACCCATACCGCACTCTCTCTTCGAGTGGCACATCTTATCCCAAGATATCCAGTGTACTTTCCTTTCACCATTCGCTGCACCCCACCAGAATTTCGAGGAGATCGATTTCAGGTTCCGGCACATCTTCTTTGTGAGTTGAAAACAACTCATGGTGTAAGTAGGCGTAGACTGAAGTCATGTTTTAATGAGAATCTCTCTCGCTGCCTTAGATAGCCCTTGTCCCTTCCAACCAGAGACTTTGCTTGTCGAACTTTCCCTCACATACTTGAACGTGCCCTCTTTCGATCTACCAACTAGTGTTGGTAAACCAAGGTACCGTTCACACAATGCCTCAGAGTTGATACCTATAGCTTGCTTGAGCATCACCTTGTCTTCGGACTTGCATCCTTTCCCAAAGAAAATGGATGATTTTTTGGAGGTTTACCTTTTGACCCAAGGCCACTTCATAGTCAGCCAGGATATTCTTCAACGTTTGCATTGTTTCCTTGGTGCCCTCCAAAAACACTATACTGTTGTCAGCAAAAAGCAGGTGTGTGATATGGGGGCCAGTGCTCCCAAACGACACCCCTTTGATTGTATTTTCACTTTGGGCATGCTTTATCAATGCTGAAAAGCCTTCCACACAAAACAGGAAAAGATATGGGGAGAGCGGGTCTCCTTGTTGAAGGCCCCTAGATGGCACAAATCTGCGAGAGAGCCCCCCATTTAGTTTGACAGAAAAACATGCAGAAGTGACACACCTCATAACCATCGCAATCCAGCTCTCCGCAAAACCAAGCTTTCTCAACATTTGTTCAAGAAAAATCCATTCCACCCTGTCATACGCCTTCGTCATATCAAGCTTAACCGCACATAGAGGATTCTTCCGTTTTCTTGTCCTGATCGCGTGCACACACTCATAGGCAACTAGAACATTATCCGTGATTAACCGTCCGGGAACAAATGCACTCTGCTCTTCCGATATTAGCAGTGGCAAAATCACCTTTAGTCTATTGGCAAGGACTTTAGTGGCAATCTTATACGGAACATTACATAGGCTGATGGGTCGGAATTGTGATAATAGCTCTGGTGATTTAACCTTCGGTATCATGACTATAACAGTGTCATTGAACGAATTTGGTGCAGCGACACCTGCAAGAAAATCCCAAACCGCAGTACACACATCGCCACGTACCATCGGCCAGTGCCTTTGATAAAACAACGCCGGGAAGCCGTCCGGCCCGGGCGCTTTCGTCGGTCCCATTTGGAACAGAGCAGTCTCTATTTCCAAGTCTGATATTGCAGCCGTGAGTTTTCCATTCATGTTTTCAGATATCACACTTTCAAAGTGTTGTAGCAGGCGGTCAGCCTGAGCAGACCCTTCTGAAGTAAATAGATTGTGATAGAAAGAGGCAGCCATCTCCCTCATCTCATCATCAGCCGTGCATCTCGTGCCATCCTCTCGCTTCAATGCTCTAATTGTATTTTTCCTTTTCCGGTGTGACGCTCGATTCTGAAAATATTGGGTGTTCTGAAAATATTGGGCTCTGATTATATATTTTGTTTCTTCTCGAATATCCAATTCTGAGCCCGGGCTCATCTGCACCCGGTCGAGAAACAATTCATAAAAAATTCAGACAAATTAAAAAAATACAAATTTTTATGAAAGATAGATAATTTGGTGCGTGAGGTGCGCTTCAAATTTCAGAGCATTTGAACTTTTGAGTAGCTCTCAGCAAAAAAGACAATTTGGTTCTGTGATCCAAATTGTCTTTTTTGCCGAGAGCTACTCAGATGTCCAAATAATTTGAAATTTGGGGTGGACATCACACACCAGATTATCTACCATGCCAAAAAATTGGATTATTTTTGAATTTTTCTAGTATTTGTTTTGATTTTTTTAGTCAGCACAGGTGCAGATGATCTTGGGAGCAAAACGCCTCACTCGTTTCTTCTTTAGTTTTTACTTTTTTGCTTTATTTTTTATTTTACCATTTTCTATTTTTTTGTTAAAAGCGTGAACTTTTTTCAACTTGCACGATTTTTTTTCAAATCCATGAACTTTTATTCAGTTTTTTTGCTAACCATCTAGTGATTTTTTTCAAATACGTATTTTTTTCAGTTTTTTGGAACTTTTTTAGTGAACCTTTTTTTAATTCATAAATTTTTTAGGAATCTGTGAACTTTTCTTAAACCCGTGATTTTTTTCTTCGAAATTGATGAACTTTTTCCAAATCCATTTTTTTGTTCAAAATCTGCAATCTTTTTCAAATCCATGAATATTTTTCCAAGATTGATGAATTTTTTTCAAATCCATCAACTTATTGGTGAAAATCAATGAACATATTTCAAACCCGAGAACCTTTTTACAAAATCCGTGAAGTTTTTTTTTCAAATCTGATGATTTTTTTATAACCCGTTTGGTGCCAAATTTCAATGAATTTTGACACTGTATGCATTTTCTTGCTTTTTCCAGGAGAAAAAAAAATCCAAAATAGTGGTCGGACATGACGCAACATGCGCTTGGTCTCCAAATTCATTCAAATTTTGCGTCGAGTGATCCAATAGGCATGCCCACTAGCTGGCAGAAGTTGGGTAAATTTTATGAATATACACCGATACTTGCTGTAGAACGAAGGGATTTTGGTTAGGACGGAAGGGTTCGTTTAGTACAACTTCTTTTCTCACATCCACCGAACAGGCTCAATTTTTTTCCACACGCTACAATCACCTTGGCAAGCATCGGTGCCAAGTTTCAATGATTATTTACACCGTATGCATTTTCTATGGTTTTCTCGGCAAAAAACCGCTAAAATAGTGGCCGGACGTGACGCAACTCGCAACATGTGTTCAGTCTCCAAATTCGTTCAATTTTGCATGGAGTGATCCAATGGGTATGCCCACTAGCTGGCAAAAGTTGGGTAAATTTTATGAATGTACACCGGTACTTGCTGTAGAATGGAGGGTTTCAGTTACGACAGAAGGGTTCGTCTGGTACAACTTTTTTTCTCACATGCATCGAATGGGCTCAAATTTTTTTCACACGCTATAATCACCGTGGTAGGCATTGATGCCAAGTTCAATGTTTTTTTACATTGTATGCATTTTTAGGGTTTTCTCGGCGAAAAACACCTAAAATAATGGCCGAACATGACGCAACGTGTGTTCGGTCTTCAAATTCGTTCCATTTTTGCATGAAGTGTTCCAATGGGCATGCCCACTAGCTGGCAAAATTTGGGTAAATTTTATGAATGTACACCAGTACTTGCTGTAGAACGGAGGGTTTCAGTTAGACAGAAGTGTTCGTCTGGTACAACTTTTTTTCGCACATCCGCCGAATGGGCTCAAATTTTTTCCACACGCTACAATCAGCATGGCAAGGATCGGTGCCAAGCTTCAATGATTTTTGACACTGTATGCATTTTTTAGGGTTTTTTCAGTGAAAAAATCTTAAAATAGTGGCCGGATGTGACGCAACTTGCGTCCTGTCTCCAAATTTGTTCAATTTTTGCGTGGAGTGGTCCAATGGGCATGCTCATTAGCTGGCAAAAGTTGTGAACCTTATTTTTAAATTTTTATAATTCACGTCCGCTAAGCCAGCCCGTTGGCATCGTTGGACTTTTTTTTTTAAAAACCCTTGTTTGTGAAATATATATAACTTTTTTAATAAATAAATTGTAAAGTGAAAACCTAATCTAAATATTTTGCAATTATTTTTGCATCTAAATTGCATTCAAACATAACAAAAATTAATGAAACATTACGGAATTTCATTCAAACATATTTTTACGAAATTTCGATGATCTTGCCCGCACCGCTGTCGCCGTCGTCGCTGCTCTGGGTGGCGGCGGCCCAGTCGATGTCGTCGTCCTCCTCCTCCTTCTCCGTCGCTGCCGCCTCTGCCTCTACTGCGCCTGCCGCCTCCAACGTCGCCGCTATCTGCGGCGCCTCCCTCGCAGCCGCCGCCGCCTCTGCCTGTGACGCTCGTAAGGCAACGAGGTAGCCGGGGGTGTCGTCGAGGTCGCCGTCTTCCCGGAGCACGACTTGCTCCGGCGGGGGAGGGGTTGCTAGAGCGCGGCGTTCGGCGCACCTCGCAGATCGACGCGAGGCCGACGAAGATCCCATAGCCGCCCGCCGGAGCTCGCCCACGATGGCCTCGTGGTTCTTGCCGTCCCAAAAATGATGGCGGCCGACATTGTTCCACTGGCCGCCTATGTGGCGGCGACGCTCCTCCGGCGTCGCACCAGGGCCCCTCGTTGGGTATCCTTCAGCAGTGATTTTGAACTCTTTCCGGAGACGGCAAACCGGCGGCACCGTGAGGCCGAAATGGATGAGCTCCTCCGTCTCAGGCGTGCCCAGGATTGACGCCCAGGCGCTGCCCACCGGAGGACCACCGCTGCCGGAGCTGCTGCCCGCGCCATTGGAGGATATCGTTGCCGAAAGGGAGAGAGAAGAGAGCGGCGACAGGGTGAAGGAGAAGCAGTCGGTGGCGGGGGAAAGAAGAAGTAGGCGTCGGGTGCGTGGACAGCTCGCGGGGAGGCGGCATTTATAACTGGAATGGCCCCATTTTCGAACAACTTTTTCATAATTCGAACATCATTGGAATGGCCCCATTTTTTTCATAACCTTGTATTCAAGAATATCTAAAAAAAATACCATATTGCACATAGGATGTGTCATGTCTTGGTGCTCCAGCCTCCTCATTGTATTCTCAGTATTGTAGTTTCAGAGAACCCTGAACCTTTTGAATAATAAATTGCATGGACGTGGTTGACGTGAAAAAGAGCAACGATGACCTTGGGATCTACAGAGAATAAGTAATAGAATATTTCGTGCTTTATATATCACCAGTAGCGGTGCAGCCTGTTGGGCTGGCCCAGTCATACCGCTGGTTCGGCCGAGGTCCCATCCCAGGTGATGTATTTTCAGAAATGACCATCGTATCTTTTATTACCAAAGGGGTGTAGGCTAATCTTAGCCATTGATGTCTTTAGGGGGATGTGCTGAAGCAAAAGTGTATAAAAATATACTGATCACTTGCTTCCGTCCCGCAGTTTATAGCTCGTGGGGAGTGACGAATGAAGCTGTAATGGACCAAGGCGTGGTAGTATGACGTGCCAAATGTCGGTGATGCTATTTTTGCTATCGAGTCATCTGGTTTTAATCATGTCTGGGTATGACCTACGCAGGCAGCAATGGCCATTTGGTTTGGGTCACAATAAAACTACCAAAGAAACATTAAACCATGATGACCGGGGCAGACAAACAGTACCAACGGCACAGAACAAGACTGAAATCAGTTAAGCACACTGCAAAAGAAGAAAACATGAACTACACAGCAGGAGGCTAAGACCCAGTTGCCCTTTTGCTGCATCCAAATTTTAGAGCAGAATTCTGTTACCCTCAGTTCCTGGATGATAAGAAGCAACTGGCGTCACAAAACCCCTATCAACTTGAGGCATTGAAGAGTTTTTTTTTTTTTTTTTTTTTTTTTTGCGGGGAGAGGCATTGAGGAGTTGAGACATCCAATAGGTGCCTGACCACTTTTTGGAGCTGTGAATGAAAATACGCCACCAACAACTACAATGACGAGACCTTGCTAACAGGCAACCCGGAAGATTTTGCCAAAAATGCCCGGTAGAATTTTTTGATTCTCGGATACGAAGATATCAAATGGGATACATCAAACTCGCTTGTCCCGGTAGTTTTTAGCTAGGAAAATTCTAGATGACCATTCTCGCAAAAAAAAATCTAGATGACGGAGCAAATGAGGCGAAGATGCAATTCAGACTTTCAGATACAGTAAATCAAGTATACCAACAGAAATGCAGTATATACAACCGCACACCATGCATCGCTCTCAAAACAGAAAACTAACAACACGCCAACGTAATTAAGCAGAGAGCAAAGCAGAGTACGTATTTTATTTGTATGTAAGTATGGTACCATGGTCTGGTCTACCTTTACTGGTGTTGCTTGAGAGAGAGGAGCGTCTTGAAGATGCCGGCTAGAACACCAACCACAGAGAAGACCATGACCATTGTTTTGAAGTTGTTGTAGATGAATCTGTGCAGCTTAATCCACATCCACCTATTGACCTTGTAACTCTCGATGTGTCTCAAGATACGGCAGTAGGACCGGCCGACAGATAGGTGCTTGGTAAGGCTCTTGAAGAACCGGAGCATCTCCTTGTTTGTGAGTTCTCCTTGCACAAGATGCTTCACTCGTAGCTCGTGCACATCCTCCTCCCGGTCCATAAGCATCGAAAGGAGGGCGATGTACGAGCATATGGCCATCTCTTGGTCATCATGTTGATCCCCTGAGGTTGTGCATACTTCGGAAGCCGCCATGTTTACGAGCCAGCATGCCGTTACACTGCTTAGCACCAGTGGTGTCAGGAAAAGCTCGGCAAAGAGGGGTCCTTTCCTTAGGCCAATTTCTGTGAAACTTCCTGTCTGGATGGCTTTGAGCTTGATGCCGATTTCCGCAAGCTCGATGGCACTTGAAGATATTGAAGTTGAGCCGAGTCTTTTCCTGGACTTGTTTGGTATATGTCTTTCTAGATGAGAGAGGTCAGGCTCGGCAGCTGCTCGGGCTTTCGAACGGTCCAATTTATTAATGCTGACTATATTGGTGGATATGTTGGGCTTGTTGCTGGCAGTCTTGCATCTTGTCTTGTAGAATCGGAGGAGACCAAGGAGATGAGGCGGGCTGTACTCTTCGTCCAAGTCCGAAAGGACTTGTTCTGCTTCGGTTGGATGCATATGGTTTGTGAGACCTTCTCCCATCCTAGAAATTTTCTTCTTCAGTGGCACGGACCTGAAGTTGAGGAGGGTTTCCACAACCAGCCAGGGGAGCTGGTTCTCCAACATCATTACATCATTGCTGATATGCAGCTTGTTGGATCGAAAAACACCGAGCAACTCTGGACATGGGGGCTGCTTCTTGTTGAAAATAAGCATGAACTCGAGCAAGAAACAAGCATCATAGAACATGATAGCCTCGAAGTCAGCATGGCTGATACCTGCCACCGCGTCATCGGCATAGAGTCGGCGGGCCTTGTGCGCAACCTTGACGACAGCGCCGTAGATCTCCTCAAGCGAGTGGCTTGACCCGCTGACGAAGTGGTAGGCGGCCGCGTGCTTCACCTTCTCCATCTGCCGGAGGTGGGGTGAGCCGTGGTGGTAAGGGCCGATGGCCACGACCCTTGGCACCATGTACTGGCTGCCCAGACCCTGCAGGCTTGCAGGGAACCTATGCATCTTCTCTTTTCTCTTGTCGAAATCAACCTTGAGCTCCTGAGCCGCTTTCATCAAGTACTCCTTCTCAACCATAGTTGGTACGTCTTCTGCAAAATCCACGCTCTTGTCAACTTGCTCGCGGCTGCAGCCAGGAATGTCACGCGCATCTGTGATCTCGGAGGAGAAACTAGCCTTGCAATCTTGAGCTGTTTCCTTCAAGTAGGAGTAGTCCTCGACCGGGGCAGTTATTGCTTCTGCAGAATCCATGGTCTCCGCCGTCGAATCAACTTGCCGGAGGCTAAGGCGGGGAGCGGAGCTCCGCCGCTTTAATCGACTTCAAGTACCGCTGAACCGGAGCCTCTACTTCTTCCACGGCTTCAACTACCAGATTCAGAGATCTGCCATCTAGCTCTGCTGATTCTCTCTGTTTGCTACTGGATACTGACCTCTAGTTAGGAAGTCAGAGTTGGGTTACGGATACCGATGAAAAAAAGAATCTGTAGGACAGGATAACCACTACCCTTCTAAGAGAGAGAAAGAAAGATGCCGACATGTTTTTTGTTTTCTTTTGACTGGATTAAGGGGTGTTTGTTTTCAGGGACTTTTTTATGTAGGGACTAGAAAACGTCCTTTTTAGAGACTTTTTTATCAAACGGAAGGGACTTTTTAAGGACTAAATTAGGCATTTAGGACTAAATGAAGAAGACTCTCAAGGAGAGTCTTTTTGGGACTTTTTGAGACTTTTCCAACAATGCTCCTCCATACACCCATTGGCCCGCCATTCCATGGTGTTGTTTGATTGTTATTTTTGTACATACTAGAGGCAACATGATCATTTAATAACCTCTAGGAAGGGACTATGAACTTTTTAATCTCTGAAAACAAACAGGGAGTGATTTTTTAGGGACTAGGAACTTTTTAGTTGGGACTAGAAAAAGTATTAGGACTAAAGAACCAAACACCACTTAACTTTCAACTAGCTAGTCCGTTTTTTTATCTTCCTAGCTAATCACTCATCTAATTCTTCTCTTCCTGCTTGCTGGCTAATCGTGTCTACGGCGATGAAAGCGCATGCAGCCTGGGTTTGGGTTTGCAAACTAAGAGAGAAAACATATGATGTCAGCAATTCTTTTTTCTATTTCAAAATTTAAAATGTTTTGTATCTCAAGCCATCGCTCAAATTCAAATTCCGTTTTCACGTAAAAAAATTGTGTTGATGAGATCTTCAAAACTAGATCTCATGTTAGTGTGCTTTGATGATATTTTATTCATGTCAAAAATCATCACACCTACGATACATAAATTATCGTGGTGTTTACGCTGAAGTTACCAGGGTGTGTTTCAACTACTCTTTTTTGTCTAGGTCAATATTTACCATAGTATTTATAGTAAATTATCAGATCTGCAATACCATTGTCAACCATCGGTCGTCTCTGGACCATGTGGTGAGGTCTACATGCCGACACGACATGGCCCATTTATAAAACGAAACTTCACGAGTCAATACCCATTTAGGCGTGTGTCGGGCTATGTAGTGCCCAGGCCAGCCCGCCGGCCACCTATGATCAGGTCTATTATGTGTAATGTATCATATGCTATTTGTGCAGAAGTTAATGAGGGTGGTTTTTTTTTACTTATCTTTCCCTGATCAAAGTTACCAAAGTGTTTGTATGTAGCTAATCATGAATGCGGTCGAATATTGCCATGTTTTTTACACAAAAATTATCGGGGTTATGTGTTTTTTATATCCCTTAGTAAAACTTATCACAGTGTTCATTCGTGAGTTATCAATTTTGTTGTGTGTATATTACCATGCTATATACACGGAAGTTCCTAGGATATGTTTTCAACAAGTTTTATCTCGGGGTCCAAAAGGTTACCTCGGGCGTTTGTACGTGAGTTATCAGCTATGTATGTGTATATTTCCATACTATTCACAAAAGTTAGCGGGATTATTTTTCACTCCCTCACCATATTACTAAGGCGGAGACATACCCGTCACTTCATTCGATGACCATCACTACGCATCATTTTTGTTATTAATGAGTGTTTTGTTGGCGAGTGAAATAATTTCGTGGATGTTCTGACCTACTTGGTCGCCCATGCTATATTTTTTGCCTTGTGGTCCAATAAATTCGGACGCTAGGGGTATGTTTTCAACAATAAAATTTTCATGGTCAAAATTATCATGATGTTTGTACGCAATTTATCAGGTTTGTGGTGCGTATATTATCATGTCATTAATACAGAAGTTATCGGTGCTATGTTTTCAGCAACTTTTCGTGTGTTAAAAATTACCATATTGTTTGTACATTAGATATCAGATCTGAGGTGGGTAAAATTACCGTGTTATTTACACAGAAGTTATCAGGAGAGTGTCTTTAACTAAAAAATTCCACTGGCCACCGTGGTGTTTGTACATACTTCCTCCGTCCACGAATAAGTGTACATATAAATTTTTTAGGACATATTATAGAGTGAAGTAAAAAATGCATTGAAAAAGTGCAAGCCACCATCTCTCTCCTCTCTAATTTCTCCACCCATAACGATCTAAATGCATGCAGGAAGTTAGGAGACCATGTGTTGAATATTATTGGTCTTAATTATCATGTGATGAGAGAGAAATATTTTTTTCTACTTTAAGATGCATTAAGAAGATAGAGATACACTCTTTTGTGGACAAATTTAAAGCCAAATGTATACTTATTCATGGATGAAGGGAGTAAGTTATCATCTCTGAGATGCGTATATTAGCGTGCTATTTGCACAGAAGTTACAAGATAGGCTTTTCAATAACTTTTGTCCCGGAGCAAAAAGTTACCGCAGTGTGTATGTAAAGTTATTACCTTTGGTGTGTGTATGTTACCATGATATTTAAACATAAGTTATCGGAGGTATGTTTAAAAACAACTTTTTTCCCAGGTCAAAAAGTTACCATAGTATTTGGATGCAAGTTATCACGCGATTCACATCTATGATACCTAAATTACCATTCTATTTACACAGAAGTTACCGGGGGCTTTTTTAACAACTTTCTTCTACTCGTCAAAAAGTTACAGTGGTATTTGTACATAGCTTATCATGTCTGCGGTGCATAAGTTATCATGCTATTGATAAACAAGTTACCGGGGTTTATTTCAACAACTTTTTCCCTTGGTCAAAAGTTACCATGATGTTTGTAACTAAGTTATGAGGTCTGCGATGAGATGATTATTATGCCATTCACACACAAGTTATCATAATGCGACCATTGAGCGAGACAACACATCGCATCCTCTCTTCCATGATTCTTGCGCAGAAGAGGGCGAAAGATTGGAAATCCTGATTCACTCAACTTTCTCATACGTGTTGGAGCGTTGAGAGGTCAATCTTTTTCCCTAAAAGTTCTGATCGGGTTTGTTGTTTGTCTGTTTGGCAAATTCATATAGTTCAAACCAACATATTAAGTATGAGATGTCTTCAACATAGGAAACAAACGTACGGTGTGTTGATTGGTTGGCTAGCTAAACCCTAAATGAAACAACCATAGTTTGAATCCCGAACCATGTATACTTTTTGCGCCGAAATCATGACTTTCCTAAATATTCTAGCCGAAATCATGGTTTAATGCGCATACATAAAATTAGGAGGCACGGTTAAGGGGGGTACGAGATAATTAAGGCGATGCATTAATTATCTCATGGCCATTTGATCCCAGTCCAACGCTAGGCGATCGTTCGGATTTGTTACTAAATTTTGATGATTTGAAATTTAGTAATTTTGTTGAATAAAATAAAAGGACGCAGATACCTAGAAAGTTTGCGGATGTGTTGATGGGCTGGGCCTCTCCGTAGGTTGGCGACCAGGAGGAACTAGAGAGCTGAAATTTGGTAAAGGTCCCCCTCAAAAATTTTTTTTGGCAAAGGTTGTGTACATATATTGCCTCATCCGTAATGTCTTTACGACATTGCCTTGTTCCAGAGGCTGTGTGTAATTGGTACCTTCGTGATATTAATATATTTCCCTGGTTGAATGTACATATGTTGCCTATTGTAAGATACTTAATGGTGCCCGTTGTTGTGAATATGTTTTGCGATATATTTTAGCAGGATTTGGTTGTGTGGAACATAAATATTTTGATAATAATATGATAACTAAAACTAAAAGTTACAAATAATTTATTATGTTTGATTATTGTGTAGTTGTAAAATTTTATAAATATAAATATAATAGAATGTATTTTCATGTTGAGATGAGCTTTTTCCTTATGCATGGTTCATCTTAAGGCATCTCCAACGGCATGCATCAAAACGAACATGCAAAACGTCCGCTGACAGTAGATAAGGGGATGGCCGTCAAACCCTATGCACCAAATGACCACCCACATTTCAAAAAAAATAATAGAAAATGGATGATGTTGATGGAAACTGTCGATATTCATGGAAACATATTTTTAGAAACTTGGTTAAGAAATTGTAAGTAAATACGAGGTCTCAAAAGTTCGGTCCAAGGTACCTTCAGAGCATTGAAATTGGACAAGCACTTCCAAGCCATCATTATTTTTGAAAAGCTCTTGTGTTTCCTTTTATTGCTTCGATTGGAACTTATTTTACCTGCAGTCATTAATTTCTACACCTAATATTCCTGTTTCTTTCATGTTTGAGCCAGTAGGCTCAGACGCTTTGGTGTTTCTACAGGGTTTGGGAAAAATCTGGACCACCGCATGATTAAAGTTTGGAGTAATTTGTGTAGCTTGACTGGAGAATACGCGATGGTTGGCATTCTGATTCTTCTATTGTCGAGAAAATATCAATATGGAAAGACAATACTATTGAATTTTTGTTTCTGATTGGATGAAAAAAGGATGTGGGCATCCCTTGGAGCCATAAGTGTTCGCTTCCAAAAATATGCTAGAGCCTTAAACATTATGTAATGCAAATTATGCAGTCCACAAGCATTCAATTTTTTTATGCACTCCACAATAGTATGAATATCAAATCAAAGATGTTGCTGAAATTTCTAACAGTGAGTGGGAAAAAGGTGGGTGCTTTCATTTGTCGGTGAATTAGACGTGTGCCATGATCAAAGCTGTATATGTTTACAACCAAGAGGATACGCATAATAAGCTGTATGCGTTTAGATAAACTCATGGGAGGCAGTCTGAGCGTTATGAGGGCGCTCGATTCGACTAGTTGGATGGGCATGCTTGAACTAAGCAGTATGTTGCGTATTTGCTACAACGTTCTGTGGTTCCTGAGGTTCTTCTTATACACTGTGAAATATGTTTATGCAATTGTCTTGTTAATAACAACAGTACAGTGGTACCCTTGCTGGGCAGCGATGGCCTGCAGATTTGCTCTCATAATTTCTACTATAATTATTAGTATTGAATCAGGTGGTTTGGTTGGAGAGTGGTCGGTGACTTGCTCTGGGTAATATCGAACTATTTGTTTTCTCAGCAATCAGGATTTAATCATGTCCCCCCTTCTATCAATGAAATGATGCGCTACTAAGCGTATTCACCAAAAAGAAAAAGGATTAGTCATGTTTGGGCATGGCTTGAGATTTAGGTTCTCGAATGCAGCTATGTATATGTACGCTAATGATGCATGCCAATATTTTTTTGCGTCCTGTGAAAGAGTTGGAACGAGATTTTCCTTTTCCTTTTGCAGTGAGTATAGGGGGAGTGGAAGAATGTGTGTGCAGGGGGAGCTCCTATTCAACGCACTAGTAGAACGCCCATGCGTTGCCACGGGCTCTTAATATTTTTTATTGCACCTATGAATATAATGCATATTAAATTTTGCATGTATAGATTTTATCTGATTGCGCATATAATGTATATTATATTTTGGATGTAGAGAAAAGATAGCCTGCAACAATTAAAAAATAATTGAAATCCATCTCATCTGCAATGTAACTCGGAGATATATACATAGAGAACAATGATCCAAATAATTATATGTTACAAACTAAGATACTTGATGTGATTAAGATATTACCTTACAACATCACGTATGTTGTCTTAAGCTTCATTTCCACGGTATTTTAGCATTTGTAATAAAAATTATTTCTCAACTTATAACCATCCTGCACAAGCAATATACATTATATGTCAAAAATAAAGCTTTGGAAGGATAAAGTACATCAAATGACATGTTTTAATGAAACATAGCCAACCTTTTTGTACCACAAAATCAATCTTCTTCCTTGAACCATTATTTTTGAAGTGCTTTCTGTTGACTTCTCTCTTCTATATGCACAAAAAACAATGGATCCAAAGAACAGAAGGATCCAGAGATGTTCATACCTAGAGGCAATAAGCAATTCGTTAGTCCACAATGACGACAAGTGCCAAGGCTCATAAATTTTAAGTCCATAATCCCAACCTACACCACAACCCAACAAACGTTGACATCTTCTTGCTCCACTAAGAAACATCTACAGCCGGACTTGGCAAATCTGACCCCTCAAATGTCTGCAAACGCGCCCGGGCGTGTCCGTGGACAGTGACCGGTCACCCCTCAGAAAATGCATTCCACATCTGGATATCTTAAATTAAAAACCTCAAATCCATAATATTACATGCAACGCGGCGTTCTTTGACCGGGGCTTCGTCCGGTTTCGCTCCCGCCCGCCGGCTCCGCCTAGGCCATGTCCGACGGCCGGCTGCGCTCCCCAGAGTGTTGGCCCAGTCGCCGACAAAGTAGAGTAGGGCATGGGACACTCGCAGGCTCACGAGACTGAAGGCGTCGTTGTCTCCCATGCCCTACTCTTCCTCGTCGGAGCCCGGATCCCGCTGCGTGCCGACGGACGTCAGATCGATGATGGATCCATCCAGGGACGAGCCGCCGACGACCACCATGATGTGGGTTGCGGTGCCCGGATTGATGCGCCATATGGGTCGTCGGAGAATGCGACTCCGCCTCACGGACGTCCACCTCCATGAGGGCTGCCGCCGCCTCCCGCGCCCGATGCCTTGCACGGCGGGCATGCCGTGCCATGGCCTCGTCGGACGAGGCCCATGGTGCGTCCCGATGCTCGGTGCACCAACTAAGGGGTTGTGCATCCGCCAGTGCGTTTGGACGCCAGACGGACCACACGGCCTCCGGCGAGGTAGCTATGGATGGCCTAGGGACGGATCCATGCACCATTTGGGCGGACGCAATGGAGTCCCGATGGATGGAGTCCGAGCAGAGCCGTGCACGGGCATCCTCCCGGGCGTGGCGGAGCGCAAGTCGAATGGTCATCTCCTCCTCGGGGCCGCATGGGATGAGCTCGGGGTCGACGGATCTACATGTGTAATAATTTGGAAATATCTAATTAATTACATTCGCCTTCGTGCTTTTATTTTGTTCTCATATCCCTCCTGGCACCCGCTCCCCATAATTCCCTTCCCTTCTAATCTCATATATCTCATCTACTTGTTCGGTTAGCCCTAGGGAATCACACATGCACTATTGATAAGCATACAAATGTGACCAATAAAATATCTGTATTGTAAGCATTCAAGCATTGCAAAATAGTACAGCTGGGTACATGTAACATATCAGTGAACACTTTCATGCCCTGGCTATCTGATACTCGTACTTCTATTTCCGCTACAGTTTTACTGTGATTCAAATAGGATCTGAATGCATTAGGTATTACAAAAAAATAGAGAACTGATATAATTTACAACAGGCTTTTGGTTTCTGGAACTATTTCATGCCCAAGAAGGATCTGAAAGCATTAGTCATTACAAGAAAATGAACAGAGCTGCTATAATAACATGCTTATGGTTTTCAGAAACTCAGCATTCTCAGTTTGTGAGCTTCTATACAAGTAACATTGCTATTTGTCACTGTGGTGAATCAATTATTTGGCACACTTCTCTTCCGTGCAAATTGTAGAAATGAAAAAGGGCGTATGAGGTAGAAATGCGAAAAAGGAGTAGCTAACAAAGCGAAAGGGGAAGGGAAAGTGAGAGGAAGGTACACACATGCATAATACAGTTACAGAAAACTTCAGAATTGTGTGTTCCCTCCGTCTTCTTAGTTAGACATACAAAATGTAAAGATTAACACCATTCATGTTTCAGTTAATGTCTAGTCCTCAGCAAGGAGTATCATTTTGAGCATATAAAAATTTCATGGATACGTGTCCTTACAAGCTAAAGAATTGTTTTTGATACATGGAAGTGGCATTCAACCATGTATCCAGAGTGTTGCCCCAGTAGACAGGAGCTCTTTGTATACTTATTAAGGGCAGGCTTTCTTTAGCAGCAACACCTGAAAGCTCTGTAACAAAAGAGTGTAGCTTGTAACTTGAGAGCACTACTCTATGGTTAGATACTTGGAGGCTTTCTTTATTAGAAATTGGAAATGCTTAACTACCACAAGATTAAAAAATAGAGGCAGCCCGGTGCATATAGCTCCCACTTGCGCAGGCTCCAGGGGTTAACTGGTCTAAATAGTGTTACAAAATTTATACACAATTTCATGAATGGAGAGTGTAGTTAATATGTGCACAAATATGATGCACCACATAATTTAGCCAGGCTTAAATATGAACACGAAAAGGTTGGAAAGGACTTACTAAAAATTATTACACTGCAAAATTCATGGCTGGCAGAACCATGCTTCGGTTTATATAGAGAAATTTAATAGACCAAACATATTTTTTCTCCAAGTTGTTTCTACTTTAAAAAAGTGATAGACACTAACATAGCTCATGTTTATCTTATGTAGAAGGAAGCAGATAAACGCTATGGGCCAATGGCAGCAAAAATTACCAGCACCTAAAAATGTTGAAGCTACATACCACACATTGTACACTATCATACACTCATGGATTATGAGTCCAAGGATGATTAGTCTATAAGTCTCAACCTCAGAACGACTCGTCGACTCGTAAACCTTGCATACACTTGAGAGCTATCACCCTCCATGTGACCCGTGGATATGAAATATGAAAGAGACGAAGGAGATCTTCCTAGGAGACTTAATGAATATGTCTGACTTTGGCTACAACCATTTCTCTGATTTCTTTGCTTTTACCTCATTCACACATGTCATGGCGGCACAACCAGTAATAATTCCCAGATATAAAAACCAATACAGGAAAGAGCTTTATCCTTCTCATGCATGATTCTTCCTGACAAAATAGAAACAAAAGGCAAATCCGTATCTAGTGACAGATAATGCCACATTACAATTAATTATTCTTTAAATGCCAGATGATACATGGTACTACCAACACGTTTACAACATAACAGAAGGTATTGTAAAAAGTCATGTGAAGATTTCCTTTCCCCAATGGTATATGTCAATAGAAAATTGCATAAATGGTCGTTGTGAGGAAATAAAGCCTATGGTACATCTGATCTGGTTACCTTGATCTTCCATCGGACAAGATATCTTCACCATCTCCACCACCTCTCTCACAGCCTTCTCATGCTTTGGTGCAACTGGCCATGCCCAACTTCTCATCATCCTTCCACCAGAATCCTTTCCATCCTTTCCAAGGTGCCTGGCTAAGGAGGCTAAAAATTGCACTCTTAAGCACAAAACATACAACAATATAATTGAACCTAAGAAGCATGATGTCTGCATAACTTACTCTCACCATGTTTGTCAAAACTACCATAATACTACTGTGTAGCCAATCAAAAACCTTGGTTACCTCTTTCCATGATCAGTGAGAAGGTCAATATGTACTCAGATTATTTTTTTCATCACTGCATCATTATGAACCCTTTGTTCTTTGCATGAAGAAAGCTATTGGCTTAAAGAACACTACAATCTGGTGTTGTGTTGTTCAGTCGAAATTGGAAAGTGTTGTGTTTCAGCTCTGTTCATGCATCATTGAATCCAACAAATAACATCAAAGAATCCAACAATCCGAGCAACGTTCATGCATCATTGAATAACATTGAAAATAGGAACCTAGAGGATGGTAGAAGAAGAACAGACCTTACAGTTGCAGGGGCCAGAGTTACTTTGGTAAAATTCAGCCTCCGTGCAGTGCATCTCAGGTTCATAGTCTGCAGTTGTGTAACTTCAGTGTCCAAACTAATGTTATATAATCTGTTAATACGGAGAAATTATAGAAAAGCTCGAAATTTCAGACGGAGGTAAACGAATAAATGGATCTTCAATAGCTATACTAGTTGGTGTGATTCAAACAGATCATAATTGCATATAAAATTGGATTAGGCATTCATTTCAAATCAGTTACAATTCATAAGAACCATGGATGATTGCCAAAGTGATGAATGCCAATCCATGAATGGGCAGACACTAACAACCCAGATCAGAGATTGGTGCAGCCTTCCTTGCTAATTGTATGGTACAGAATTACTGCTTGCTTCAACCAATTCGCGTAGTACAGCTTTGTAAGACATAACCGAAGAACGAAGAATCAGTTTAGGTACGGAAGGTGGATGATTTGCTTCTCCTAATTAGCGTAATACAGATTTCCATATCTTACCCGAAGAAGGAAGAACAGGCTATTTAATCAGGTCCGACCGCATTGAGAATGAAAGGGAAACTTTGAACAGATTCAGAAACCACTTTACTAACTCAAATGAAAGGAAAAAATGCATGATGGGGATGAGGTTCTTGAGCAGAATGGCACATGACAAATACACCACATTGTTTTTATGCATCAAACCTGACACTCACAAGTCACAAAATACCACTGCAGTCATAGTTCTAAAATGTAATAAAACTATGCTTAGAATATATTTTTATGGTAAATCTAACTATGGTGTTCCAGTTGTATCAGTACAATTATATAGCTGGTGAAGCAAATACTATATCTTAAATTTTAAGCTGCAAAATAGAGGGGCTGTTTGGACTCTCTCCACTTTCCAACTCCACGCCGGAGCGGAGCAGGATCTAGTTCTAATTTGAGGAGTGGCTGGAAGGCCGCTCCGCTGGCTCCGGTCCGTGGCGATTTGCCGAACAGGGCCAGAATATCATGATTGCCATGAGATCCGATAATGAAAGGTCAATTATCATAATCTTTTCATATATATGTACTAAGTGGTACTCAAGGTATGGTGTCACTGTGATAGCTCACATAAAATAATTTGATTAAATAGTTGCAAGCTAAAGAAGTTTAGACCATATTAAATAATTCAGTTAAACATTTACATACAAAAGAGTTTCAACCGTTACCACTTAATCTTGTTTTATCGGCAGAGTTGGAACTCCACTCCTAAGTAAACAGAGACAACCGAGTTAAACATCACAAAAATATATCACATCTTATCAATCTTGTGGATCTGAAGTTTTTGAAACCAACTTTGGGACACCAAAACTTGCGTGCTATAAAATCTACAGAAGAAAGTTGAAACAAAGCAACAATAAATGATAGAAGAAAGAGAGGCATCTACCAGAATCGAAGCAGATGGCACGTATTTAATTTTTGGTAGTCCCTGACCAGAAATATTTTGTCCTCGCTTTATAGGTTATCTTCCCTTCGTTTCTGAAAGTTTTTGTAATAAGGAGAAGCTGTGGCTGCCCTGCTCCTGCTATAACCGTCGCCACTCCATTCTCTTCTTTGTAACAAGATGATACGAAAGATATATCACTTAGATTATTTTTGCTCAAAGCAGTTCCCATAATATATCAATGGCGTCAACACTGCTACAGACATGAAGGTCTTAAACTACTACTTTCAGATCTACTGGAGCAAGGAAATCTTGAATAAGATACTTTATTCAGCTTCAGCGGATTTGAGGAGCAAAAATGGTCAATGAACAAAAGCTACAACAGGTGTTTCCCTCCTTTTAAGGGTTACCAGATAACATCAGGCAAATGTCACTGTCCTTTACAAAGCAAGCATGCCTATTTTTTCTGATGAAACTGATATGTATATATCTCTTAAGAAACTGCAGTAGCAGGTACAGATATGAAACATTGGATACCTCAAGAAAAGATGATGTTTCATGGAAGCCATCCGGTGAATCCCAAAACTATAAAGCTTTTAGCCTTCGGTAGAAGTTTTTCATCTTCGCAATAATGTTGACATCTTGCACAACTCCTTCTGAAGCAAAAATAAAAAAAATATGTGCCAAGCACCATAGCTAAGTCTTTATACAAGATATTTTTTTTACAATTCTATGCAGATTCTGCTACCAACAAGCCTATAAACATGTTGATGAATATTGCATCTCTCAACTCAATGTCTAGATTAACAGTTGGAACTGGATTAATCCATAAAAAATCCCCCAAAGAATAACGAATGTTAAAATAGAACCTGACAAAGGGAAGAGTAACAGCTAAGGTAAGGGATTAACATAGCAATGTAATATGGAGAACCATCACCTCAAAATCAGATACCGGGATTCAGAAGTAAGCAAGAAAACGATCACCTCAAATTCAGATACCTGGTTTCAGAAGTAAGCAAGTATTAACAAAGGCATGAATAATGGCAGAGGAGAAATTGTGATCATATGACAATTGTGATAAATCATCACATTTACGGTTCAAATCAAAAAAAAATCCAAATCACTTGATATTGGCTACCAACTCTCAGTTAACATGGCAGCAGCAGCAAACTATGGCAGAGGAGAAATAATGGCCTCCAACATGTTCAGATCATGAAGAGAAAAGACTTTTTTTGCGGGAAGAGAAGAGAAAAGACTGCCTGAGCATGGCCCGAATAGAGAGAGGGAAGGGAAGGGCCTTCCATAGCGAGCCATGGCCTGCACGCCCGCCATGGTGCTCCTCCGTCACACCCGCAGCCTGCAGAAACCAACCACACGGATCAAATCAAAAAATCCAGAAGAAGAAGATGAGCTGAGGGGAGGGGAGGCGAGGGGAGGAGCATGGAGGGCGTCAGTACCTTTGATGTCTACGTGCTGCAACCCTTCACCGACGTCAATGTCCACCACATCAGCAAGCACCAAGAGAAGGCCGCTGCCTCCGCGGTCGTCGCCCCATCCCCATCCATCCATGGGTGGGTGTTGGTCTAGAGTTTCATCCCCATCCATCCATTGGTTGGGCCGGACTATTTTTCGTTGACACGGATGATATCTTAAATAAAACTTCCTAGACTATTACCTCAAATACAAGCTCCTTTCGTTCATATTTGTGGAGCACTTCTCAAAAGATACCAAAATCTGAAAGTAACTAAATCACAGTATTTAACCTATTTTATCTTCTTGGCAAATGAAAGTATAGCTATAGCTTTGTATCAAAAGTGACAGAAGAATTCAACAGCAGTACATTAACTGAGACCTCGGGTATGGGAGTGTTTCTGTCCAAGTACACACACACACAGAGAGAGAGAGAGAGAGATATCTTGGGAGAATATTGCCTTGAGGCAAGCAGATAACAAATTATAATTTTGACAAGCATGTTGGTTGATATTTAAACAGGGTAATAAATAAACCAAGATGTGAGACTATTCTATGGTGTACCTAATCAAAAATAAAATCCTTTGTGATTCAGTTGTATATATGTAACTGTAGAAAAAATATTGACATCCGCAAGAGATTAAAAAAAGCACCATGTCATACCTACACATTAGTACAAGAGATGAAAAGGAAACCTATAAACTAAGAAGATTTCCACAATAAACAGAAGAAGCTACTACTGTGCATTATATCCCACAATTAATTTATGATGCTAGCGAAGCTGTACAGGAGCCCAAAAGGAAACCTATAGTATTAAGGGCATCTCTAGCCGTTGGCCCCCCAGGAGGGCCAAAAAATCGCCCCTGGGGGCGCACCGGCGCTAAACCGCGCACGGGGGGCGTGATGCCCCCCAGTCGCGCCCCCCCACGGGTTTTTTAAATGTTTAAATTCGACGCAAACACAACGCAAACACGTTCGAGTTCGTTCAAATTTAAACATATTTTACAAAAAAGGAAAAACTATCGCGGGCTACCACCGCCGTCTCCCTCGCCGCCCGCCTCGCCGCCCGCCCACGCGGTTCTACATGCCGAGGAGGCTGTAGAACCGCGTGTAGTCACCGCCGTCGTCGTCGTCGCCGCCCCCGCCGATGCCTCCGTCGTCCCTGCTGCATCCCTCCCCCGGTTGGCGCGGCGGGTTGGACGGTCCGGGGGCGGCGTCGTCGTCGTCGCTGTCGAGGACCACGACGCCGTGCTCGTCCTCGCGCCCACGCTTGCGGGCGGCGATCTCCTCCAGGGCCCGGCGCTGCCGGACCATCTCGTCGCGGAGGTAATCGTCCCGCGCCCACCGCAGGGCGTCCTCATCGGAGAAGCCACGCCGGGCTATCTCCTCGTACTCCGCGGGAAGGCCGGGCTCCGGCTTGGGCTCGACGAGGACGAAGCGGCCGGTGGGGGAGGCGTTGTCGCCGATACGGACGCCGGAGCTGCGGGTGCGCGCGCTGACAGGCGTGCCCTGGGGCTCCGGCTTGACGGGGCGGAGGTGGAGGCAGGGGGAGCCGCCGGACGAGGAGGAGGACCCCCCGGTCTCCATGCGCCTCGGGGTCCAGGAGCTTCCCCGGTGGCGTGGGAAGGATGGGGGAGCGGGGTACTCGAGGCGCGGCGTGTTGCCGCCCTTGATGTACTCGAGGACGGCCTCCAACATGCGCCCGGGCACGCCCCACCACCGACGTTGGCCGACGGCGTTGAGCCTGCCGGAGGGCTCGACGCCGTTGGTGGCCTTGAGCTGCTCGGCGTGACGGCGGCGGAAATAAGGCTCCCAGAGCGGGCTGTCGGGGACATACTGTGGCCCCTCCCTCACCGCACGCAGCAGGGACGAGCGGATGCTTGCGATCTCCGCACGCCGCGCCGCGCCGGTGGGTACCGGGGGCACCGGCACGCTGCCGGCGCTGATCCTCCACGCCCCGGGCACCCGCATGTCTGGCAGGACCGGGTACTCGGCCTCGAAAAGGAGGCGAGCCTCGTTCTCGTGTAGATGGTGGCGGCCGAAGCCGTTCGCCGCCGCGCCGTCGCCTGGGAAGCACTCGGCCATGGGTGTGATGAACTGGAGACAGCGAGAGAGAGGAGAGGGAGGAACGACGACGGCGAGAGAGTGCGAGTCGCCGAGTGCGCTGGGGCGCGTCTTATATAGGCCGAGGCGCCGCCCGTGCGCTAGCCGCCGTGAGTACGCGTGGCGGGCGAGGGAGGGCGAGGGACGCGCGTCATCCGGTCTTCACTGCGCCGCCCGTGAGGCATCAATGGCGCAGGCTGACCGGCGCGACAGCGCGGCAGCTTTGGCATTGATTCGCCGCGGGAAACAAGGTCATGAGGACGACGAAGGGGCGAGAAGAGAGCCGTGTCGCTGACGCAGCGGGCCCGCGGCTGTTTCGCACCAAAACAGTTCACCCGGGCGCCCCCGGGCGCGCCGGGTTCGGCCTGAGTCCGCTGGCGCTGTTTTCGGTCCAAGCCCGCGAAAATCGGGCTCCTGGGGGCGCGACTGGGCCGATTTTTCGGCGCCGGCGCAAAAAAAACACCTGGGGTGCCCTAAGTGCAGACTTCATCTGAATAGCCTTGCTTGTTCGCTGTTCCTAGTTATTGTGCAGACTTTAATCCTAATTTAACCGACCTCATCCGGATCTCGAATCAAATGTAGCACAGCTCAAAGAGCCGCAAATCTAAAAATATACTAAAGAGTCGCAGCTTTCTTTGCTTCAGCCTTCCGCCCTAAAATATCAAGCGCCCATTGCCCTGAACATTAGTACAAGAGACGACTTTGAATATATCTTCCACCCTAAAGATATATTCAGTGTTCTGCTTGCTTCAAGCTCTAAAAACAACACGGACGCCACAACACATGATAGTGAGCAGTGGCGAATTTACTAGGGGGGCTTTAACAGGCTTAAGCCCCCCCTCCAGCTTTGCAAAATTAGTTTTTACTACTAGTTTAAAGGCCCAATTCAGCTATTTGTGAGCCCAACACAACATATATTCGCATGAAATAGGCATCCAACCCACCCTCCATTTTCTCTGTAGATTTGCCACTGATAGTGAGGATTTACTGAACCACACGTGCATTACCACATCATCATTTATCTAAAATATGATGGCCACATATAGTTTAGTAGTACATCATAGAGAAAAGCATACATGTATTTTAGAGCTGGAAGGAATCACAGAAGCATGAGCATTGCTCGTAGACTATAAATCCAAAGCCACAAAAAATCTCAAGAACTAAATGAAGTTGGTCTGACATAGCTTCTAGCTGAGTAGCCAAGGTCTAGGATCTGAACCTCGGGCTGGTGACAACGGCAGAATCCAAGTCATTCCAATGGCACAATGGATCTGAATCAATGAACGACGATGACGATGGATCCCTACATCACAATGAACAGATGCAGATGTTTTAGTCAGGACTGGGGTGCATCAAGAACTTAGGAATTTGAGCAAATGTGGGTTGATGGAGATGTGTGAGGAAGCATGTATAACTGGTTACTACCTTGTAGAACTTGTGCTAGGATCTAGACAACACCGGCTTCTGAAGGTCTTCAGGGTGCTGAGCTGCCGGCCAGGATTTTCAGCCTCTCTGTGTAGGGCACGTTGTTGTCCCCCGGGAACCCCTTGACCTTCTTCGTTTCCTCATTCATCACACTCTGCATAACCATGAACTCATCAGAAATTTGTTCAGGCGTACTCAAAATGGGTTATATTATGATGCCATGGAAATGCAATTAATTTGGCTTACCTTGATGCTGTCCTTGAGCCGAAGAGAAATCTCCTTGTCGAAGCTGTTGAATATCTTCAAATACAGGACCGGACTGTTGGAAATATGCCCTAGAGGCAATAATAAAAGTATTATTATTATATTTCCTTGTTCATGATAATTGTCTTTTATTCATGCTATAACTGTATTATCCGGAAATCGTAATACACATGTGAATACATAGACCACAATATGTCCCTAGTGAGCCTCTAGTTGACTAGCTCGTTGTGATCAACAGATAGTCATGGTTTCCTGGCTGTGGACATTGGATGTCGTTGATAACGGGATCACATCATTAGGAGAATGATGTGATGGACAAGACCCAATCCTAAGACTAGCACAAAAGATCGTGTAGTTCATTTGCTAGAGCTTTGCCAATGTCAAGTATCTCTTCCTTCGACCATGAGAGCGTGTAACTCCTGGATACCGTAGGAGTGCTTTGGGTGTATCAAACGTCACAACGTAACTGGGTGACTATAAAGGTGCACTACAGGTATCTCTGAAAGTATCTATTGTTTTATGCGGATCGAGACTGGGATTTGTCACTCCGTGTAAACGGAGAGGTATCTCTGGGCCCACTCGGTAGGACATCATCATATGCGCAATGTGACCAAGGAGTTGATCACGGGATGATGTGTTACGGAACGAGTAAAGTGACTTGCCGGTAACGAGATTGAACAAGGTATTGGATACCGACGATCGAATCTCGGGCAAGTAACATACCGATAGACAAAGGGAATTGAATACGGGATTGATTAAGTCCTTGACATCGTGGTTCATCCGATGAGATCATCGTGGAACATGTGGGAGCCATCATGGGTATCCAGATCCCGCTGTTGGTTATTGACCGGAGAACGTCTCGGTCATGTCTACATGTCTCCCGAACCCGTAGGGTCTACACACTTAAGGTTCGATGACGCTAGGGTTATAAAGGAAGTTTGTATGTGGTTATCGAATGTTGTTCGGAGTCCCGGATGAGATCCCGGACGTCACGAGGAGTTCCGGAATGGTCCGGAGGTAAAGATTTATATATGGGAAATCCTATTTTGGCCACCGGAAAATGTTCGGGATTTTTCGGTATTGTACCGGGAAGGTTCTAGAAGGTTCCGGAGTGGGGCCCACCTGCATGGGGGGACCCAAATGGACGTGGGTAGTGGGGGCAAGGCCCCACACCCCTGGTCAAGGCGCACCAAGATCCCCCCTTAGAAGGAATAAGATCATATCCCGAAGGGATAAGACCAAGATCCCTAAAAAGGGGGGATAACAATCGGTGGGGAAGGAAATAATGAGATTTCTTTCCTCCCACCTTGGCCAACGCCCCAATGGACTTGGAGGGCAAGAAACCAGCCCCTCCACCCCTATATATAGTGGGGAGGCGCATGGGAGCTACACACGAAGTTCTGGCACAGCCCTACCTCTCTTCCTACTCCTCCTCTCCCATGGTGCTTGGCGAAGCCCTGCTGGATTGCCACGCTCCTCCACCACCACCACGCCGTTGTGCTGCTGTTGGATGGATTCTTCCTCAACCTCTCCCTCTCTCCTTGCTGGATCAAGGCGTGGGAGACGTCACCGGGCTGTACGTGTGTTGAACGCGGAGGTGCCGTCCGTTCGGCACTAGGATCATCGGTGATTTGAATCACGACGAGTACGACTCCATCAACCCCGTTCACTTGAACGCTTCCGCTTAGCGATCTACAAGGGTATGTAGATGCACTCTCTTTCTACTCGTTGCTGGTCTCTCCATAGATAGATCTTGGTGACACGTAGGAAAATTTTGAATTTTTGCTACGTTCCCCAACAGCTTACACCGTCGCTGTCGTTCTCATCGAACATGGTAGTGGGATAGGTAGGCAACTGTACAGATCATTTAATAACCTCTTAAGCTCAGAGTAACAAATCATTTTTCTCAAAAAAATGTACTAAGCAATCAACACTACTTGGTTAAGTAGGTGAAGAAACATGAGAAAATTACCTGAACGCTCACAATGAGAAGCGAATGGAAGGAGTCATGGGGATTCAGCGACGGGAGCGCAATGTGGCACACCTTCCTTGCGCGGGCAAACATGTCTGCTTCAATCGGGGTGTAGGGGGAGTAGTTTGGGGCTAGGGATTTCCTGTTGTCTCTGCAATCAATTTCGAAAGATTCAGTCAGGCATCCTGATAGAAGAAATACACAGTGGATGAATGAATATCAGGAGTCTCAGTAACATTGCTTCTTACTTGAAGAAGCCTTCCCCCCTCTGACTCTGAACACCGACGGCTCGAGGACCGACCAGCAGCCTTCCGACGGTTTCTCGTCGGTCGAATACGGCAGCCTCAGGCCCGCTCTCGGCGGGTACAGGTACTTCGCCGAGCCAGCTGAATTTATCGTCAGTTTTGTCAGCAAAGCATAAACGAAATGCTGATGAACAATTTAAATGGTACTGCTGGATAAGTAGATGAAAGTGCTTTTGTTGACTCACTCATTTCGGTCATTTCATCGCCCTCGTACGATCTCCTCCGGAAGGAGAGCCTGACGATGACCGATTTCTTCCTCGGGTGGTGCGGGGAACCTAGTGACCGACATCCTATGGACCTTGTAGCTCGGGACCAAGCCCGGGAAAGGCCGAGGCGAGCACGACGCCGCGGTCTGCCGTTCTTTCAGGCTACCAACAACAACAGGAGCATCAGCATCCGGATCTTCGCTTTTCACCGAGGGTCGGAGGAGTCACCCTGGCATGCCTCTGCGTCCACCAAGCACATCGCGTCCTTGCACGGCAACGCGTTTGTACCGCCAGCGACGTCTTCCGGGAGACGGGGAGAGGATCTGGATTTACACGGATGGGGAGCATCTGATGCTGAGTACACTGTGAGCCTGAAACTGCACTGCAGGGCATGAGAAACCGGGCGAGCAGAATACCTCCACTGACGCCGGAGTAATCGTTGTCGTCCTTGGAGCCGGCCGAGTCTCCCAACATGCTGAAGGAGTCGTACCACGCCTCATCGCAGATCACTGCAAAAACAAAATAAAAATCAGGGGTCTAGTCGAGCAGGTCGGCGCCGGCCGAAGAAAATGAGGCAAACAAACAGCAGCGGCATCTCCAGCTAAATCAAAGGAGAAATCCCTACTACCTGGTGGCTGGTGCTTGATGGATGCAAAACTGGGTGGATGGATCTCGCAGCTGGCGGACGGCCATCCTTCAACCTGGCTCGGCTTGTGAGGATGGCGGCGACGATTGTCAGCCCGCGTGGCCTAGGCTAGGGGTGAAAACAGTGTCACGACGCACAAGGACAGTGAGGCACGGGCGCTCTGGTTGGGGTTCGACAGTGTTGAGCAGCCTGGATCTGAGAGAGATGGTGCCACAGAGAGGAGATGAGTGATAACGGCGCCCAACCATGGCCTGGGGCAAGGCCTTGACCGGCGTGCGTGGGCTGGCGGCGGCGCATGCAAAGCAGGCGCGCGGCACCTGGAGGGCTGCTGCCGTCGCGGAGGAGCAGCTGTAGGCGAGGACCGGAGGAGGTGGTGAATGGGGTGCGGAGAGGCCGGCGGCGGACACGTCTCGGCGCAGCGTGCATCCTGCTGTCCCTCGTCTCTTCCCTTGTGCGGCGGCTAGGGTTTGCGGAGGGAGAGCAGCCTCGTTTGTGCGAGGGGGCTTCACTCCCTGGTTCGTGTGATGGGTTGTCGGTCGTTTTTTTTTTCTTAGGTGCGAGGGGACCGAAAAAAATCTACGACGGTTAACCTACGAAAAAAAACCGGACGAAAGTGGTGGGACAAAAATTGACCGGCGAAGACTACCAACTACTCCATTAGAAATAGAGATTAGGCACTGATAAGCACAGGAGCGAGCGAACCAGGCCGGCCCATTAAGCTGTTTTGTGTTTTCCTTCATACCCCATGTGGATTCTCAAAAAAAAAAGGTGAACCCCATGCAACACGGCAACCCCTATTCGCCATTTCAGGCGCCCGTTTCTATTATTTTCGCAAACGGGCGCTCACACACGTGTCACTTTGGGCCGGCCTAGTTTGCCTTCCTTTTTTCTGTTAAAGTTTCAAAAAATGGGTCCAAACACACAACCTCTTCCTTCGAAGAGACTGCAGTAACCACTAGACCATCGCAATCCTTTTTAATTCGTTCTTCTTTTCTTCCTTTTTATTCTCTTTGTTTTCAGTTTCTATAAGCCCCAGTTTCGGGAAGCTTCCCAAACCGGGTTTTTCCGGTTCACTACTCAGGTTTCGAACTGTTTTATTCGGTTTTTCCTTTTTCTTAAATGCGTGGATTTTTTTTCAAATTTGATGAACTTCTTCAAATTTTGATAAACTTTTTTCGAATTTGAATAAAAAAATTCAAAATTGATGAACTTTTTTCGAAATCGATGGACTCTTTTAAAAATCAATGAAAATTTTCCAATTTTGTGAACTATTTTCAAATTGATGAAAAAATTATATCTAGTTTCAAAAAGTCAACGGTCAAGTGGTTTGACTAATCAACAACTGACTTGGCTATACAGACCTAGCGAAGGAACATGGGTTGCGATCGGGCGAAAGCAATGAATGAACGAACACGTTTGTTGGGTCGGCCCAAGAGGGGTTTTGCATGAGGGTCGGCGTGTTCCGCGGCGCCGCCAACGTTGTGTAGGAGCTCCCATGCAACACTATGGGCAATCTGCCACTCTGGCCGCAAAGCTCTTTACGAACAGAGTTTTCAAAGCCCCCATGCAACACACAGTTTTGTGTGGAGTTACATCAGAGAGCTTGCTGATTGTAAACCTACTAGAGTGCAGACGGCCTCAACCACTAGACAGCCACCCCAAAGATGGATCCCTCCAGCGGCCGGCGTTGCTAAAAATCGAGTTGATGGTGTAGTCTCGAGGAGTTCAAACGAAGGCTCTTTCTGTTTGCATAGACTCAACGGATATGTTTCTTGGTCCTCCAGTTATTTAAAACACAGGCATCACAGATGCGACCACCCTACAGGCACTTGCATGTGGGGAGGCTTTAGATATAGCACAACACTTACTATTATCACATGTGGAGGTGGCCTCAGATTGCCAGGGAGTGATTCATGATATTGGGAGAGACATTGTAGGAACATATGCAAGCATCATTAAGGAAACCAGATCTACTGCCGTTGAGTCTTAGAATTGTACCTTCATCTTTGAAGGACGTACTACAAATGTCAAGGCACATAGCCTTACTAAATATACTTTTGGTTTTGATCTTGGACGCCATTTGTATCCGTATGAACATTGTTGAATGAATAAATCGAGTTTAGGTGCAAAAAAAAGGTGACCATGTAGTGACGGAAAACACCGTAGTGCACAGAAATAATGTAGCACGCGATTTTTTCGTCCACTTTTGGAAAAATAATGTAAAATTCTAAACACTATTTGAAAACATAGAAAATCAAAAAAATTGAACATTCCATGAAATCATGAACATTTTTTTTTCAAAAATACAGGCATTTTTAAAAAAAATTGTGAACAAATTTTCAAAACATTAACATTTTTTGAAATTCTGAGAAAATCTTGAAAACATGAACATACATTCAAAACATTTTTTAGAAAATGTGAACAACTTCTGGAAATGCAAACATTTTTTAAAAGCATACAAGTTTTAAAACGTGATCATTTTTTTGGGTAACTGAATATTTTTCGAAAACAAGTACATTTTTTGGGAAACGTGGCCAACTTATGAAAACATGAACATTTTTTAAAAATAAAATAAGTTTTGAAATTCTGAACAGTTTTTTTAAGATATTGAAATTTATAGATTTTTTACTAGAAAAATAAAAAACGAGAAGAAAGCCAAAAAATATAAAAACAACAATGAAATAAAAACAGGCTGGAACACTCTGGAACGCTCCCAGAAGTGGAAGCTCTTCCTGGCGCTAAATGGCCGGCCCACGTACTAGTTTGGTGGCTCCCTTTGTGCGAATCAACGACAATTCGCCGCAGCGAGCGGCAAATAGGAATTTTATGAGCATGGGCGACAAAAAGGATTGGTCATATCGGTACGCCTGGGCAGCCTAAGCCCAAAGTCTTGAAAATTATATTTTAAAAATTGGAAAATGTTGTTGTTTGTATTTTTTAGCTATACTCGGGCTTCGAGTTCAAAGTGCCTAGGTAACATGTTGATGACAAAGGAGAGGTGACCGGTGGACAAGGATATGGGGCACTTGTGACGGACAAATGAAGTGGGGCCCTCGAAGGAGGGATGCTTGCGTCTGCTACAATAGAGATGATGCGGCAAGATAACATGGTAGATGAGGCGATGTCGGTGATGAGTAGAGGAGGAAGCGGCATGGTCGACAAATTGGAGTAATGGGCCTGTGTGGTTGAAGTAGTGTGGTCAAGACCAAGTGAGGAAAACACAATGGGGAGATTACATGTGATTCAGGGGTGCAGATTTCCATATTGGGTTGAGGTGATCCTAGTTGTTCGCAGAAACGGGCCTATAACTGATTTTCCCAATTTGGTTGTCATCCAAACTGTTGGAACTTGTTCGACTTGATTCCAATCATCAACGGAACATTCAATCATTGTGTAATAAAAGAACAAACTAGAAATAACAATGAATACACATTATGAACCTCATCAAAAGGCAGGTATGTGCAATGCCATTGAGAAAGAGAGTTGACCTAGTTAATAAAAAAACTAGACCCAACAAGTGTGCAAAACACGCGCGCGCGCACATACACTTTTTTGGAAAAGTATAGGTTGAAACCCACAACCCCCCCTCCCCCCCCCCCCCACACACACACTACCCATTGAGCTATGTCATTGGGGGCGGGGACAATATCGTCTCTAACAGTTCTGATCTCCCTAGCCTTGGAAATACTCTTGCAACAAGACATGCGTGGTGGTCGGTCTTCCAAGAGAATTTCCAATCTATCATTGATCTCCCAACTAAGCATCACTAGTTCAACATTGGTGAGCCCACGTGAGGCACACCTACGCCTTTGGAGTCAATGCTTAGCAAGGCACAATTACTTTGAAATATACGGAAGGCTCATAATTATCTTCTCTTCATCAAAAAAAGGTTTGGTCTCCCTTGCAGGTTCACTATGTTATGAAAGATCTCCTAGATTGTAGGTCTTTTATCATTTGTGGATGCAGCTTACAAGTTACAACTCTCTAACATTTGATATGTGCCTTCTATTTTGCAAGCTAAAGCTACAGGATTACATGTTGCGACTCTAGCTGTGAATGCTCTAGATGAAAGAACGTATCCCACATACTGTAAACCTTTGGCCAATGTTGCAAAAGCAAGGAATCTCCTTGCAGCATTGGAACGTGAGGCTCTTTCGGGCGAATTTCTTCAATGCATCTTCTACTACGCGTAATTACAAATTAGCCCACATTCATAGAAAGTAAAACATTGTATCTCGTCCTCTTGCTATGAATGCTTTTTGAAAATCAGTCGTTTCCTGGTTGCGACTGCCTTTGCAACAAACATGCTTCAAACTATAAGCCAGAGTTGACTCTTGAGGCTGTCATATGTACTTTGTATGGGATATTAGCCTAACGAAGTATACCTCTTTTAGACGACTTCAGTTTTTCAATTTATTTTTCCTCGACCACCTTCAACGCGAGGGGCTTCTTGTATGTTTGTAGATATGAATCCAGCCTCTCCCTCGCATCCGCGAGGACTTTCCATTTATTATTTGTCGACTACTCCCTAGAAGCACCCAACAACCCATGCTCAGCGCCCTTGGTCGCTGGGATGTTGCGTTCTTTGTTGTTCTTATCGAAACAACCGACACACCTCTTAGCGTGATATGTAGTGGCCTCTTCCACGTGCGAGGCCGACTCTATCTAGAGCAAAGAGTCGTCCTCGTTGTGCAAATAAACTTATCGATAAACTCCACTGGACCCTATAACATGGCTCCGTAGCACTATCGTACACCCTTATCATCTTTACCCTCCTTACTATTGGTGCAAGGCACACCAATTTTTTCAACAATGCATGTGACGTCAAAGCACCACTCTCCTCGAAAGCGAATATGGCCTCAAGCAAGTATGCTCGATTGTGATAGACGAAACATGCACTAGAAACAACCCTCATAGCTCAAGCATGATCTGCACCTCCAGAGTCTCAACCATAATGTTGGCCCTACATAGGGCAATGTGGGAAGCGACGACGAACTAGTATGAGCACACGGATATTATGAGTGTCAAAAAACTCTTCGCTAAGACTCGGATCATGATTGTTGTTTCTTAGTCTTGTTGACAAGTTTTTTTTATAAGGAGGTAATATTAAAAAACATCCAAATTACTAGTTTTTTTATAAGGAGGTAATATTAAAAAACATCCAAATTACTTCCAACCTCAACAGTTGTTGGTCACTGATGTCTCCGTTCTTTTGTCTCCCCACTTTCTCTCTACGAGACTCCGATGTCAAAATCCCACATAGTCGTGCTTCGCTGACAAAATTTTCTTTGGTGGTGGGAACACTGACGAGTGATGTCAACGTGCTCCGTGCGACGCCACGCCATCCCAGGCGCAAACCGCCACGACGGCCGACGGCCCGCCCACCGCCGGCGACGACTTTACGCCACCGTACGTCGCCGCCAACGCCGGCGTTACTGGTCAGGTTAAAAAGTCAAAGCGAGGTCAGATCAGCGTTGCTTTACGCTACCAACCCGTTCGCTCACCGGAGACGCTACCCGCTCCCACCGCCAGGCGGGCCCCGCGCGTCATCCTCCCCACCCACCTTCTCCCCCGCCGCGCCGGTATATTTAACCCCCGCGCCCAAATTCCTCCCCTCCCCAGGAGCCGGAGCAGAGCACGCACGCCCACGGGATCCCGGCCCCCCCATTTCTCGCCCCACGCCGATTTCTTCCGCCGGGAGACAGGCCGACCCGAGCCGGCGCCGGCGGCGAGATCCATGGGCTCCGTGGCGGCGGACGCGCCGGAGGCGACGGAGACGGTGTTCCGGTCCAGGCTGCCGGACATCGAGATCCCGGCGCACCTCACGCTCCAGGACTACTGCTTCGAGCGGCTGCCGGAGGTGGCCGCCCGGCCCTGCCTCATCGACGGGCAGACGGGCGCCGTGCACACCTACGCGGAGGTGTCAGAGCTCTCCCGCCGCTGCGCGGCGGGGCTGCGGCGGCTCGGCGTGGGGAAGGGCGACGTGGTCATGAACCTGCTCCGCAACTGCCCGGAGTTCGCCTTCGTGTTCCTCGGCGCGGCCCGGCTGGGCGCCGCCACCACCACCGCCAACCCGTTCTGCACGCCGCACGAGATCCACCGCCAGGCGAGCGCGGCCGGGGCGCGGCTGATCGTCACCGAGGCCTGCGCCGTCGACAAGGTGCGCGCCTTCGCCGCCGAGCGCGGGATCCCCGTGGTCACCGTCGACGGGCCGGCCTCCGACGACGGCGGCTGCCTCGCGTTCGACGAGGCCCTGCTGCCCGCGGAGCCGCTCGCCGCCGACGAGCAGGTCGACCCCGACGACGTGGTGGCCCTCCCCTACTCGTCCGGCACCACGGGGCTGCCCAAGGGCGTCATGCTCACCCACCGCAGCCTCGTCACCAGCGTCGCGCAGCAGGTCAGCTCAGCTCACTCCCCGCTACGCTTCCACCTCCATTGCCACTGGCTGGACCGAGCCGCGGATCCTTCGGGGGCCAGGCGAGCTTCCCATTTACGTTTCTCGTGGCCTCGCTTTACGCTTTCCAGCCCGGGACGTTCCTTTTCCCCATCACGCGCCTCTCCGTCGGCGCCGGAGCCCAGCGACCGACCAATTACTCCCCTGCTTAAAATAACGCCGCGCCATTTATTACCCGGATCGGATCGGATCGGATTCGACGGGCCGACGTGACCCACGCAGGGCCCGCCAACCAGCGCCAAGATTCGCGCCCACGCACGATCACATTTCCCAATTCAAACTTCGCCGACCCAAAAATGTTTCAAATTTGCTGAACATCTCGTTTCTGAATTTCAAATTTTTTGACTGTGTGTGCGTGCAGGTGGACGGGGAGAACCCGAACTTGTATTTCGGCCCGAATGACGTGCTGCTGTGCGTGCTGCCGCTGTTCCACATCTACTCGCTCAACTCGGTGCTGCTGGCGGGGCTGCGCGCCGGGTGCGCGATCGTGATCATGCGCAAGTTCGACCACGGCGCGCTGGTGCGCCTGGTGCGCGCGCACGCGGTCACCGTGGCGCCCTTCGTGCCGCCCATCGTCGTCGAGATCGCCAAGAGCGACCGGGTGACGGCCGCCGACCTCGCGTCCATCCGCATGGTCATGTCCGGCGCGGCCCCCATGGGCAAGGACCTCCAGGACGCCTTCATGGCCAAGATCCCCAACGCCGTGCTCGGGCAGGTTCGTCGCGCACCGGCCCCGCTCTCGCACTTCGAATCCATATCCAATGATTGCTTGCGCGATTATCTTAGTGGCAAGCACGTCAGCTACAGTAGGTGAGTGTATGGAGCGTTTGGAAGGCGAGTGAACCTCGAAAGATCATCAATGGTTGTTGGGGCATCGGGGAGGCGATTGGGATGGGCTGGCTAGTGGCCCGGCGCGCGAGCCAAGGTCGCAGTTTGGTGGGTGGGTGGCATGGTGGCGTCGTGCTTTTGGGTGCGGGATATGGCGACATCCCAACCTTTACGCTCCATGACGGCTTCACCTTCATCCCAACTGAAGCGAGCGCACGCCACCCCCATGATCCCGGCGGGCGGGTTGCCGTCGCGGCAAGCCAGCGTTTCCTTTCTATAGTGCCAACCGCCAACCGTCAGACTTTCCGGTCGACAAGTCGCTCTCAGCAGGATTGATCTTGCATGTCTGAATCTTCTTTACTTAAAACTGAACATATATCACTCGGGTTGAAATTACAGCGTGTTGATCGTCAGCAGAACGTGGTGACCGGGGGGCTGATGATCTCTCTGTTTTGCAATGCGTGTGCAGGGGTACGGGATGACGGAGGCCGGGCCGGTGCTGTCCATGTGCCTGGCGTTCGCCAAGGAGCCGTTCGGGGTCAAGTCGGGGTCGTGCGGCACGGTGGTGCGGAACGCGGAGCTCAAGATCGTGGACCCCGACACCGGCGCCTCCCTCGGCCGCAACCTGCCGGGGGAGATCTGCATCCGCGGCAACCAGATCATGAAAGGTACTGTACGTGCGTGCGCGCACATTCAGACACAAGCTTATTCATTTTTCGAACAAAATGTCCAACCAAAAATGGTACAGTGCCGCCGTGTCTGGTCACCGCTCAGGAGTGGCAATGACGTGGACGGCACGACGACGTGATCCACTGTTCCATGACTAGCTAGCTGATTAGGTGAGCGAGTGGTTCGCGACTAGTCGCAGGGTAGCTCACGAGTAGATGCTGTAGTAGGAGTACCACTGCTGGTTAGGTGATCGGTTCGGACTGCTCCGTCTCCAGCTCCGGAGCCCAAATTATTGGCCGCAGCTGCAGCAACTTCACCCGTTTCTGACGGCACTTTCGGGCAGATAGATAAGCAGGCGTGGCACGTATCCAACATGCTGCATTTCCAGCAGTTCAGTCGCCTGCACGCATGTGTGCTCGTGTTCTGTCTCCGTCCGCTACGTTTGGCCACTAGCCAGCCAGCGAACGGACGGGCGGCTAGACTAATCTGAGTGATCGGTAGCTGCACGGACCAGAGCTTCTTCCACCTTCTGCTCACCTGACCAGATGCTCGGTGCACCGATCGGTCGGTCTCCAGTTAGGTACTAGTCGCTGGTGACCGGTGAGTCCGCTCGATCCAACCTAACACCCACGTAGTACTAGTAGGAGATGATTCCCTTCTGAAGCACGCCTCCTTGGCCCTCGGCAACTGTTGGCAAATCATCGTCGGCTAGCCCATCGACGGCGACGGCGTGCGTCAGTCGATGAGCCGGCGGCACCCTTTTGGCTTTAGCAGCAGCATGCGCGTCCTGACTGCTCTCGCCGTGCTAGCAATCGTCGCACTGGCGCCTCACACGTCAATAATGGAGCACCCTGAACTGAAGGTCTGAGGCCATACGCATCTCTCAGATTCAGATGTACTTGCACCGCTTGGGCAATGGCGACAAGGAAAAAGGCCGGCAGATTGCGCAAGCGTCTCCAAGGCCTGGCCTTGGCATGTTGCCGCGCGCATGCGTCGTGCACAGCGTCAGCCACCGTTTTCACCGAGTTTTCAGACGAATTGTCACTCCTTTTCCTATCTGCATTCAGGCGAAGCAGATAACTACTGTTTTTCCTCCTTTTTTTTTTGGTTCGGTACTACAGTAGTTTTAGTTATCGGCCTTTTGACATGGACCCCACCGCGACAAGGTTTATCTGGTCAATTTTACTGGACTAGAAGACCTTGGTTACAAATAAGATTGTATTTTTCAGAAAGAAAGGGGATATTTTTAAGGTGCTGCCAATCTGACTGAACTGTACGTTTCGCGGTCGAGCATTTTGGTTTTGGCTAAGGCCGCACAATCATCCCCCGAAACGTCGAAGGTTCCGAATTAAGTTGTAGGTCACGGTCCAGTTATGTGCTACATGTACATGGGTTCCAGCAGTGCAACCAAGCCTCTGAGTAGTACTCCAAAGAATCCACAACAAACTCCCACACATGACTACATAGCTTGCATTCGTTGATGCAGCATGCTGGCCATGTGAAAGCATTTTCCCAAGTACTCCAAGAATCCACAACAAACTCCCACACATGACTACTTATCTTTGCTTAAAAGTCTATGCTTATATTTTTGTGGGAAATGGCCAAGCTTAGGTCTATCATTAGCATAAGAAAACAAAGCCTGCCTTTCTGCTTGTTTTTAACAGTTACAAGTAGAACTAAGTTGTTTGACCTAGCACATGTGGTGAGGTGGAGATGTTTAGCTCCTTCTGACTTGCGTATGGATACGATTTTTTTTTTTGCGTACGGATACCTTGTACTATGAATGATTGGATACATTGTGGCAACAGGCTGTCCTGTGGGCTGTAGCCACCCATGATTACATACAACCACACATGATGGCAACCGGAGAGTATTTAACAAAAAACTACCACAATTCATGGAAATGTGCCCAGAAACTATCACTTTACAAATTTGTGCCGGAAACTACCACTATTTGTCTAATCTTTGACTAAAAACTACCGTGTCTGTAAATCGGCGCATCTGTTCATTTTAAACACACTTATGACAGGCCTGGCCCACATGTAAGTGATGGCATCATCAGTCAACGCTGTTTGTACCCGCTGCTGCTCCCCGTTCCGCCGCACACCTCGCCGCCGCTCGTAGCGCCCGCCGCTGCCGCCGTGCCCAAGACCTCCTCCTCCGCGCGAAAGACCTCGGCTCCGGCGCCGTCCTAGCAGCAGACTGTCCTGGCGGCGGGGCGGCAGTAGACACCGGTCATTTACTGCCATGCGCTAAGGTCGATGCCGTAGCCGCCGCCCCCGCCGACGGCCGTGAAGCTCCCCGACTGGGATAGCATCTGCTTCAAGAAGTCGGCTGGGATGAACCCGTCAACGGCGCCGGCCGGCGCGCCTGCACCGCTGCCCTGGGTAGCTGCAGTAGACACCTCCGTGGTGACGGGGGAGCCGGGGAGGGGGCCTTGGCGCCGCCCTTGCCACAACCGTTGCGCCTGTTCTTGCGGCCGCCGCCGATGGGCACGTCGCGGAGCATGCCGCCCTCGGTCCAGTGCCGGCGAGCGCAGCAGCGGCGCGTGGCCCGCGTGGCCCGCGTGCCTGCCCCTGCCTCACCTCCACCGCCACGATGCCGCCCGCCGCGCCGACGCTGTTGCCATCTCCAGTCCGCAACCAACGCCGGGGAGTGAAGAAGGCGGCCGTGGTGACCGGTGGTGGTGTTACCCGGCTGCGGCATGCGAGCGAGCTCAGGGGGAGTGGTGTCTAGGAGCTCCCCTGCTTCCGTCCCATGCGCAAGAGGTGTTTGTTGAAATGCCAAAGAAAGAAAGGAGGGGAGGAAGAAGAAGGTTGGTGATGACGTGTGGGTCCCACCTATCAGAAAGGCGTTTAGAAGAGGCGAATTTCCATGAATTGTGGTAGTTTTTGGTTAAATACTCGCAACTGGATGGGAATGTTGACGATTCCTAATTTTGTCCATTTCCCATGTATGCCCCTTCATGCTCTGAAACTAATGCCAGAAGAAGCGCTCCCTCACTTTACTAATACATGAGAGTTTGCAAACTTCAACCCAGCAAAACTTTCTTTTTTTTCGAAAGGAGGAGAAAAACTTTTTTTTTTGCTTCATGCTCCCTTCCATATTTTTGTAAGCCTTTATTACATGGAGTGTGGATTCTTCTTTCTGTTTGAAAACTATCTAAATACATATAGAATTCGGATATGATCAGTATGTCGCTTTCGCAGACAGCTGGATGCGTGTTCAGTGACTACGAAATTGAAGAATTATTCAAGATTTTATTTTTCACAACAATATATGTACTCCCAAAAGATACATGTACTGTTTACTCTAGACTGCAACTTAAATGGATACGAACTATTACCAGGTAGACAAGTTTCAGACCTTAAGATGAGATTCATTCCACTCAGTAGCGTTTTTACCGCAAATTCTAGCTGTTCACTTGGACTATTTCTGTAATTTCTCCAACTAACTACACCAGCCACACATGCTTAGCCATTGATATGAACTTTTTAGGGAAACAACAAAAAATCTTAATATGCATCATGATGATCAAAGAAAACAACTCATGTATAAATGACCAAGCCTATGATTGCAGGTTACCTAAATGACCCAGAGTCCACAAAGAACACCATTGACAAGGACGGTTGGCTGCATACTGGAGACATTGGCTATGTCGATGATGACGACGAGATCTTCATTGTCGACAGGCTCAAGGAGATAATCAAATACAAGGGATTCCAAGTACCTCCTGCGGAACTCGAAGCCCTTCTCATCACACACGCCGAAATCAAAGATGCTGCTGTCGTATCGTAAGTTGATAGACTGTTCTAAGGGATTTAGGATCCATTTGGTCCATGTCAAGAGTAGGTGATTAAATTTAGCTGGTCTTCATTTTTTGCAGGATGCAAGATGAAGTTACTGGTGAAGTTCCAGTTGCATTCATTGTGCGGATTGAAGGCTCTGAGATCAGCGAGAGCGAGATCAAGCAGTTTGTTGCAAAAGAGGTAATAACTAGTCGTCCACTTTCCATACATTCAAGTATGACGCACAAATAGAGAAACAGGCAAAGTTGCCACAAACAGTACAATTTTTAACAAAATTCTGAAGAGGGCATAATTTACAACATGTGATTTGTGAACTGTGAGGCATACCGGCCATCCAGCATGTTATTTTACAAGACTGAAGAGAGCATCAAATGTTTGCATTGGTTCATGTATCTTCACCAATTCAGTGCAGATGTGAGACTTCAAAAACCTAACAAATTGTGCAATATTATTGCAGGTCGTTTTCTACAAGAGGATCCACAAAGTTTTCTTCGCTGACTCGGTTCCGAAGAGTCCTGCTGGCAAGATCCTCAGGAAGGACCTGAGAGCAAAGCTTGCTGCAGGCATCCCAGGCAGTGAAAGCACACAGTCCAAAAGCTGAGTCCCATCTTACACACACACACACACACACACACACACCTCTGTCCAAAATCATGTAATGTTCTCAATGAAATGGCATTATTATTATTATTATTATTATTATTATTATTATTATTATTATTATTATTATTATTATTACATATAGAAGGGCTGGCTGGCACATGGTCGTCGATTTTTTCAATTAGATGGCTAAGTTATATGATTTGTTTGTTCGTTCGATGATGTGTATCCTGTCATGTATAGATACCAACTCTTTTTTTTGACAACAAAGGCTGATTATAATGTATACCGCTTATGATTTATACCACAAGTTGAATTAAACTCATTTGTTCTAGTGACCTAAAAAAAATCATTTGTTCTAGTGGATCGTCCGTTTCGGGGTTTGAGTGCTTGCTGCTCTTATTAATATTTCTCCCTGTCTAATAGAATTATAGATGGACTTTACTTCCGGATCAGGTTTTCTCCTTTCTTGGATAAATTGATGTTCTGTCAGGAAGAACATATTTTTGCTCAATTTGCACACAGCACGGTGGTGTTCAACTATAAGCAGTATGTTTATAGTTGATGCAACTATAAACGGCTTTCACCCAGACTCTTGGATGATACCTGATCAAAATCAGGCCAGACGAACTGAATGAATATCACTGGAATCAGTATGTTTATTGCGCGAACAAGACAATTTTGCAGTGAATATTTTTCCACTGCAATCAGTTCGTCTATTCTGTGTTCCAAACAGGGCCTGCACATTTTTGCAGGGCAACAATTTCTCTCTGAAAACACATTTCATTCATGTGGCTGCTGCTCGTAGTATCAACATAGAAGAGGTTACATGGTCTTTTTTTTTTGCGAGTAGAACACTTGTATTACTCAATCACCAACATGATTACAATCAGCTAAATATAGCTCAACGGCATAATTAGCTAAACAATTGCTTGACATTATTCTGGGATCCAGTGATATGAGTAATACTGGTTTCATGAACGCTCAAGGTGCTGGAGGAGGTTACACGGTCTATGAACAATACACGGAGAATACATACATACAAACACACTAATACATATTTTTTGGGGGGCAAATACGCTACTGCAGTACACTCACACTAGTTTTTTTTGGAGCAGCCTTCTCACACTAGTAGTAACATATCGAACAGAGAATTTTTTTTTTAGTCTACATATCGAACAGAAGAGAAGCCCAAGAAGGAGCTAACTTGGGTGTAATCGGGCCGAGCGTTTTCAGCCCAACAACACTAGCTAGCGCTCGGGGAGCCCACCCTGTATGACGATGGGCCGGGCCGCCTACTTTGTGGAGGAGGAGCGGTGCGGGTGCGGGTGCGGGTGCGGGTGGGAGAGCGAGGGGTAGAGGCGGAAGAGGTTGCGGGCGGAGAGCGCGGAGAGGACGGCGGTGCCGGCGGCGGCGAGCCCGCCGCAGACGAGGCTCCCGGCGACCTGCTGGCAGAAGCGGGTGAAGATGTTGCAGACCTTGTTCCACTGCAGCGCCTGCGCGCCGTCCAGCGCGATCAGGCACGCCTGCGCCGCCGCCACCGTCGCCGCGAACGTCACGTACGCGCACCCCTGCACCGCGCACGCCATCAGGCACATACAGTTAACTTTACGTGTTTTTCAGCTTATAATGCCATTAGATTAACTCGATGAATGCCTTTTGACGCTGTAAAATCAGCAGTAGTAAGGTCTTTTTTTCCTTCTAGAAGACAGTAGCAAATTAACCGGCTGAAATATATCCTGGAATAATCACAGCTAACTCTGAAATTTGTACCAAAAATGGTCAATGTGGCAAGCCATATCTCAGAAACCAAATGAACAAACCTCTCTTAAATTTGTGAGCTAACCCACCCTAACCCACCCATATGACTATGTGCTGCGGATTGAATGGATGCAGTTTGCCTCATTTATTATTTGCGTTCTAGTACTGTGCATGCCTAGGTTGCTTTCGGTATTTTTTCCCCACAAAAGTTAGTAATAATTGTGTGTTTGTGTCTACTCCTGTCGTGAAAAATCAGAAGAGTTCTAGTGCTACAAGTTCTTTGAGTGTTACCGTGTTACGAACGCACGGTAACATCCTACAAAGCTGTCAATAAGAAATTTTTCTACAGCCCCATAAAATTTGGAAATCCAAATTAGTTTTGAATTGAGAGAAACAAAAAAAGGCAATTCTAGGTATGCACAGTATCAAAAAGACAAGCACGGATAAACTAAACAGTTTTGCTAAGTCTCAGTCGACTTAGACTTCATTATGTCTCAATCGATGTTGTATTTCATTGATCTTGCATTGAGATTCGTACAAAAAATTATTTTCAGCTTTTTCCTTTTTCTTCCCATGTACACTATCACTTAACTAAGATTTAGTTAAGTCTCAGTCGATTAAGACCTAAACACACCCTAAACTAAAATGTTGGACACTATTGATAACTGAAGTTGTATGGCTGGTTGCTCCGTCTTGACACAGACAACAAATATGCTATCTACAAGCAGTGTTCTAGAAAGAGACAATAAATAGTTAGTTTATCCAAAACGCGCATGGTTCTAGACTAGCCAACAGTGTTCTAGAAAGAGACAATAAACACGCGGAGTACTTTATATAAAAGAAAATAGAGAGCTTGTAAAGTCTGATCAAATTTATAAATAAAAAAGATTATCGACATGCATGGCACATGAAACTTCGATTTATCTAAATCAGCTGCACATAATTGGATGGACATGCATGCATGTGCAGCACCAGGCACTTGTAAACTTGAATGCGCCGATCTTTTCCGATGGGGAACCCAAAATGATTTGGGCTGGCCCTCGACGCATTGATGGAAACATGAATGAAAAACAGCGGCGCAGCTGCAACATCTAACGCCGCAGCGCACTGCACTGTCCTGGTCTGATTTGCCAGTCCGGGAGGCCTGCCGTGAGGAGCCGTTGGTAGATGGCAACGGTGACGGCGAGAAAGGAGGATGCTGGCTACCATTTGCAGTAGAATCGTTGTTATCACGACGGGGACCCGATCAGACAAAGACGATAGCTCAGTGCTAACTGTTCCCTGTTCATAGCCTCTGAAAACTGTTTCCTATTCCTGTCGCGGAATTGAAGCGCGGTTGCTCCGGTCGCCGCTAGGTCGCCGTCGGGCGATCAATGAGCTGCCAGTTAGTGCCTATCTTGTTTAATTCGCCGGTGCTGATCAGAATTCATGCATGCTCTATAGTGCTCGTGTTGATTAATTAGGCGCCGGGCACAGAACGGTGTCTAGTGTGTCGAGCGGAAATGAGTACAGGGTAACAGTGATATGGCTTTCACTTTCAGTAAGATGTCGACGAAATTCACCCAATTTCAATGATTTCAGCACGCGCTAAAATATACTGTACTATATATTTACCTTCCAGTCAAAATATTTCAGCGGTCTCATTAGTACTGAGGGATTCAAATATTTTTCGTGTTTACTATTTTGTTGTTGTTGAATTTCAAGTGAATGTTTTGGCCACAAACTGAAAACCACTGAAATTCGGTGGTTCCGGTTGTGGCTGAAACCCAAAGTGACAGAGGGACTGGCCGACCATGGGATACCGAACTGGAGACTGTGCAGAAGAAACATTCAGGGCCGGAGGCGTCAGGAGAGTGATCGGAATAGTGCAGTATGTACCTTGTCGAGGAGGAGGAAAGCCCACGCCAGGGCCTTGCTGTTGCGGCAGGGGTTGTGGGCGAAGCGGCCGAGGTAGAGGCACCGGAGCAGGTGCAGCAGGTGGTACCCCGCCGCCGCGCCGGCCGCCGCCGTCAGCACCCTGCACGCACGCACGTTTCACGCTCAGTCAGACGATCACACGTGCACAAATCACGGCCGCACAGGGTACTTGTTTGCTAGCTAGTTAGCTCACCAGAGAGCGTGGACGTCCTTGACGGTGGCCTTCTTCCTGATGAGCAGCACGGTCTCCGTCTGCGTGTCCAGCCCCATCAGCAGCGCCGACGCCGTCGCCAGGGCGGCGCACGCGCCCCGCATCAGCCCCTCCGCCCTCACCTCCGACGGCCTCCTCCTCCCCGCCTGCGCCGCCGCGTCCATCGCGCTCAAGGTCAAGCCCGGTCGATCTCTACTTGCGAGTTGTGATCTTGGAACGGAGGGAGTAGCTAGCTAGTGTTTGCCTCGTGTCTAGCGCACGAACGCCGTAGCTAGGTCGGGGGGTCACGGGAGTTTTATAGGCGGCGTGCGCGGCGAGAGGGCGAGTGGGAAGCGTCTGCTCTAGGGAGTGCGGCGATGGCCGAGAGCATGTGCGCACGGGTACGTACGGCGGCGGGGCGACGTGGTCGATCGTGGCGGTGCGCAAGCGGTGCCCTGTGCGGGGGTTTAATGCACTGCGGTTAACAGGCAAGACGGCAGACAATGCTCGGATGGGCGGTTAACTGAAATTGGACACTCATGGTGCTACATCCTGTCAACGAATTAGATCATGCAATTGCTTTTAGGACAAGGCTGGGATTGGTCGTTACGGCCATGCACAATGGTGCTATCTTATCAGTGCCAAGTAGAATAAATGCTGAGATGGAGAAGAAAGAAATCATAAGAAAATATTTGTCTTCTCTTATTTAAGAGATGATCTATTAACATAATATGTCTCAACACACTTTTGGGAAATTGCTCGTTATTGAGATAAGTTTAAGAAATGACCCATTATAGACATGTTTCTTTTATCATCTTTAAATTACATGCAAGATTTAAGATAAAATTATCTTATTAACCATTGTACATGCCCTAAGTGAATTGTGGAGGGAGTGCATCCTGTCAAGGAATTAGATTGTGCAATTGCTTTAATAAAAGGGTCTGTGTCCTGTTTTATATATAAAGCAACAATCATCGTACGACTCGACACCATAGTATACATCCAGGACAAGATACAATGGTGCCTAAAAAGAGTTACACAACCCCGTTACCACTCCAAGCAAACTACATGTAGGAAGATAGGGCATTGCTTGAAGTTGTCGGGGCCCTCAACCGTGAGCGAGTTGATGAAGCCGTGCATGACAACCCGGATGCTCCAAGGCGGCACAAGCATGCTCCTTGGTGAGGCGCTCCGCTTTTGCCGCGTTGGCCGCCTCCTCCTTGGTGAGCCGCTCTGACTCCTCAAGGCTGAGTCGCATGGCATGGCATTTCTGGAGCGGCAGTTGCAAGCATTCGTCTGCGCCGTGGTCAAGGAACGGCGGATGACGCCACGGACCAGCTCGTCCTTTGAGTCTGAGGGCAGGGCAACGGGTGTAGATCTGCATGATCCTCAGACGGACCGGCTAGATCCTGTCCGGGGCACCTGCCTTGCACGGTAAGCTGCCCCGCCTCCGACTCAAGGAGCATGGCCACGGGCTCGACAATGCCAGCACCAGCACTAGCGCCGCCGAGAGGAGCGGGCCAGAGGTGACGGCCCAGGGCTTCAAGAGCCGAATGTAGACCGCCATGAATCGATGCCGTCGTGTGTAGATGAGGAGCCCCACCAGGTCATCGGGAAGTGACGGAGGAGGAGGAGCCCCGGATGGAGCCACGGGGAGTGAACAAAGGAGGAGGATCCGCCCTTATCAACTCGCGACTGACGAAGGGCAACTCGGATGGCGAGCTTCTCGTTTGGCTCTGCCACAAGGGCATCCTAATCATCGGGTTTGGCTTTGGGCGAGGTGCCACTGTTGGATCCGGCCATGGTCCGGCTAGGGAAGGTCATCAGACGAGAAGAGTAAAGCGGAAGTTGTTAGGGTTTGATAGGGGATGGGGGGGGGGGGGGGGTTGTGGGATCAAGATGATCCAGCGTGGTCCGGATCCTGCATGGTTGCCGTGTCCAAACGCTCCTATGTCTGCCCAACATATGGACAGGATAATAAGCGATGCCGGACAACCCTCATTTGACCTGGATTTAAGGGGCTCGGTTGAGTAGCAATTTTTTGTCCGTGCAGTATCTCACTTGTTCGTACGGACATTAAGGGAGAAAGCAGAGGAGATGCTCTACGGATCACACGCACAGTATCACGAGCTAGAACAAACTACATGGCTCGTGGCAGTAGAGCGTGCGTAGACGGCAACAACATGTCACATGCTACAACTGCTCAAATTTACTACTGCACATCCATTAACGCCCATTGCACATGACCCTTCACTTTCAGAGAATTTATCTATCCCTTTCCGATCTTTGGTAGTACTACCCAACAAATACAGGCCCATGGTTTATCACCACTACATGTGGGTTAACCGTGTAAGTAACTACTAGGTATTAGTACAAGTTTGTAAATTGTTGAGCCGATTAACTGACAAGTGAGAAACTTTCTTTTTAAGGAGGGTTTTCCCTGACATCTACATGAAGGATGCACAGAGCCACAAGAGAGGAACAGTTTGGGAGTATATATATATATATATATATATATATATATATATATATATATATATATATATATATATATATATATATATAATTCAAGTAAAACTAAGCACTTCTCAAGTCTTCTAAATGAAAGCACTGGTCAAGTCACATCGCAGATTAATGGTTCAGAAAACACTAATCCAAAAAATGTGACTAGTTGAAATAAATCCACCACACCACAGACCACTCAAATCTTTTGAGGGCTGCCTCTCTAGCGTCTTCTCCCCCACTTCCAGGCTTTATTACTGTGCCCTGAAACCTATCGATCAGCATGTATTCCTTGCAATCAGTGTACGTCAAGGAGCACACGCACAGTACAACGAGCTAGAACGAACTGCAATGCTCGTAGCAGTGGAGCGTGCGTAGACGGCAACAGCAGAACAGTTACAGTACTGTTCGAATTTGCTAGAACTGCTACATCCATTACTGCCTGCCTAGCTTTGCCCTCTGTCGTGGTTCCAAGTCTGACAGTAGTATAGGAGGGTAAGTATGAAGAGGCAAGATCTTAGCTGTGGAGAAGTTGTAAGAACGCAAGGTTTACGAGTTCAGGGCCTTCTCGGAGGAAGTAATAGCCCTACGTCTCGGAGCCCGGAGGCGGTCGACTGGATTATGAGAGTATGAATTACAAGGGTGCGAACCATTGTCTCGGAGGAGGGGGTGGCTTATATAGAGTGCGCCAGGACCCCGGCCAGCCCACGTTACAAAGGATTCAATGTATATTAAGGCAGGGCGTTACTGGTAACGCTAGTAATAAAGTGCTATGATGACCATAAAAGCTACTTAATGACCGACCGCTAGTGTGCGGAGTGACTTTAGGTCTCCTGGCTGTCGAGTGGTTGGATCTTGGTCGAGTGATTGCTTCTCGGTCGAATGTCTTCGAGTCTGTCGAGTGGAACACCTCCAAGTCGATTGAAAGGTGATTTCTTCTAGAGATGTCCTTGGGTAGGGCAGTTAGGACAGGTCCATGACCCTACCCTAGGTACATAGCTTCATCATTAGCCCCGAATGGATCGAGGTTTGAGTGGGGAAGGAGTTGAGAACTTCTCCAACTCGTTTTTCATGCCGTGAGCGTATCTTGTTTCGGATCAACGGACCTGAGTGACGACAACAACTTCCTTTTCAGTCGCCTTGATCCATTCTTAATTCTTCGTCGAGTGAGTTTCTTTACTTGTAAGGCTCCGAGTGACGGTGCGGAGGAGATCTTTGATCTGACAAGTTGTTTGCTGCCCGCAGATTTTGTGGGATCCGAATTTTGGGAAGCGCGCGGGACGGGGGAGGCCGCAGTAATCGGATGGGATAGAGCGGAGCCACCTCGATCCCCGCGCCACCTTTTTCGCCACGTATCGCGCGCGCGATCGGTACGGGATTTGACAGAGCCACCTGGGCCTACCCGTCAGCCACTCGGAAGCAGCCTCATATAAGGCATTGGACCGGAGTCTCCCGAACAGCGCGTTCCCATTACCTCTTCTCCTCTTTACGCCCCTCCGCTGCGCTCGCTCTCGCCCCAGCGTCACCGCTCCGTACGCGTCTCACCAGCGACAATGGGGAAGGAGAAGACGGCGGCTCTGGAGCGGGCAAAGAAGGCGACAGCGAGGTCGAAGGGGAAGGCGACTAGCCGGGGCGGATCTTCCTCGCGGACCGGCCTGCCGAAGGGCTGGATCCAGGGCGACTGGATCCACTCGAGGATCGCCCAAGAAGACCTCGACGATCTGGCCGAAGGGGGGCTGATCCCCTATGACTCGGCGCGGCTTCCGGGGAAGGAATCTGAGCCGCAACCTCGGGAGGGTGAGCGTGTTCTTCTTGCCACCCACGTCGACCGTGGATTTTCCTTGCCTCCTCACCCTTTCTTTCGAGGGTTTCTGAACTTTTTTGGGGCACAACTCCACCATTTTACCCCCAACTCAATCGTTTATCTCGCCGCTTTCATTTCTTTGTGTGGGAATTTCCTGGGTTGCCGGCCTCACTGGGGTCTTTTCAAGCATATTTTCACTTGTCGCTCCCAGACAATGAAAAAGGCTAATCCGAGTGACGAGAGGACCCAAGTGATCCAGATGTGTGGGGGTCTTGGCATTCAGACGAGAGGAAAAAGCTCCTTTCCGACCATGATTCTTCCTGACTCAGTTCGTGGATGGCAGTCGACCTGGTTTTACTGTAAAGACCAGTCGACGCCAGGGCAATCGACTGGCCTCCCTCCCTTTACCATGGACCGAGTGAGGAAACCCTCCTCTTTGAAGGTGCTCCCGGAGGAGAAGGCGCACGTGAAGGTGTTGGTCAATCGAGTGGTCCAGCTTATTCATGACGGGGTCACTGGTATGGATCTCTTGGAGGTCTTCCTTCAGCGGCGCGTCCAGCCTCTTCAAGCTCGAGACCATCCGATGTGGATGTATTCGGGTCTTGAAGACTCCACTCGGATCCACCCGGAGGAGGTCAACGACGACACACTGGAGAAGTGGCTGTCGGGCATTACCGGGAACAAGGACAATCCCAGGGGAGCCAGGAGAGTTCCCCCATTTGACCAGTCTCGTGCACCAGAGCAGGTCTGATTCTGAGTTTTTGCTTGTAATCTGAATTCACTCGCGCAGCTGCCTATATTGCGTCGACTGACTTTGTTCTCCCTGCTTTCTTTTAGGCCATTATTGAAATGTATTCAATGCCCAACGGGGAGCAAGAGCAAGCTCTGAAAGGCGCGGCGAGTGGCGGCGACAGTGGCGAGTGGACTTCCGATGGTGAAGGGGATGGAGGAAGCGACGACTCAAGTGATGGAGAGGAAGTCAAGTCGCCCCCTCGTAGGAAGAGGCGATCCAAGCTTGACCAAGAATGGCCGAGTGCCCGCGACAAGGCAACTACTCAGGCTGGTCAGTCTTCGAAGCGTCTTCGGATCTCTTCACCAACCCTGACTGAGAAGGCGCCCAAGCACCCCGAAGTTGCAGAGCCGAGGACTCGGAAGGCGTTGCGAAGATCAAGATTGATATCCCCGTCGCCTCCGCGCGAGTGTCTCTCTTTGTATTCACTCGATGCTCCGCGCTGTTTGTTTTTCTTATTTTAACTGGATGAACTTTGGAATTGTCAGCGCTGCCACTTCCGGGACCTCAGCTTACAGGGACGATGATGAGGTGATGGAGGATGCAGTCACTTCTAATCCGGGTATGATTTCTGCCATACTATCTTTATTCGGTCGATTCAATTGTAATGTGCATCATTGGGTGATGTGATTTTGGCAATTGAACTTTGCGCAGCTCCCAACATTATTGACCTCCCTGATGATGATGAAGAGCCTGAGAGGTCTTTGACGAGGAAGAATAGGCGAGCTCCTGTAAGTGAGGCGCTACAGTCGACGCCGAGGGCGGAACCAGTCGTTCAGGACACTGGCGACGTCAATCGGGGTTCTGTTACCTTCGCCGTGCCACTGTCGAGCGCCTTGCCTTCTTCGTCGACTGCTCAGGCCCCTGTCGACCCGCCTTCAGTTTTTGCGACCCATCATGTCCCAGAGGACGAGGTGAATGTTGCTAGGGAAGCCATACGCCAGGCGGGCATTATGATGGAGAAGATGAAGACGGTGCAGGACGCCAGCCAAGCCGCCTATGATGCTAGCTCGGCTCTCCAGAGCAACGTTTAGCTTAGTTGGTCGCCGCTTGTTCTGTTAGGATATGCTATCTGAAGATTCTTTCCGAAAATCTTTGCATCTGTACACCTACTGGGTGCGTTGATTGAATTTTTGGACTAGTGGGGGCACGCTGAGTGCACCCACTGGGTGTAGTCCCCGAGACTACGGTGGACTGCTGGCAGTCGACTGTAGTCTTTGTATTTTGCCGAATGTATAAACCAAACTGGTAGTTTGTCTCTTCCACTCGGTCAGGTTGAGTGGGATCAGAACCGGTGGGGGCACGCAAAGTGCACCCACTGGGTGTAGTCCCCGAGATTACGGTGGACTGCTGGCGGTCGACTGTAGTCTGAGTTCTACTTTCTCTCTTTCTGCCCTTTTTTTGGACTCGACTTCGGCGGGCCGGTCGAGTGGGATCAGAACCGGTGGGGGCATGCAAAGTGCACCCACTGGGTGTAGTCCCCGAGACTATGGTGGACTGCGGGCAATCGACCGTAGTCTTAGTATTTATTGCCTTTGTTGTTTTTGCTGTAAAAATAACTTCTCCCCTTTGATTTCAGAAATCTTGTGATCTTGGAACTCGCTTTGCTGACTTGGAGAAGCAGCAGATTCAACTGAACCTTGACTTGGAGCTGGCCAGGATAGAGCTGCAAAAAGTCAGAGACGGCGGCGCTGGTAAGACGAGTTTGTCGACTGGTCAGTTTTAGGCTTGAGTACCCTTCTGCTATTTCTGAATCAATCGTCATTTCTTTGCAGAAAAACTGAGAGAAGCTCTGGCGAAGAAGGATCAGGATTTGGCTACTGCTCGTAAGGAGGCTGACGACAGGACCGCTCTGGCCGAACAGAAGCTGGCTTCGGTCGGCCAGTTGGAAGAAGAGAATACCAGGCTGAAGACCGCTCTGAATGACTCCAACAAGGAGTGCTCGCGCTGGAAGAAGGCGAATCTCGTCCAGGGCGAGAAAATGGAAGGCATTGCTCGCAGGAGGGATGATCTGGAGAGCTATCTGAGAAGTCTTGCCAAGAAGTTGTTCATCAAGCTTGAAGGTGCACATTCTGTTCCGACTGATTTTTTTTGTGTCGACTCAGTGTACGAAAATTGACTTATCCTTGGATCGTGAATGCAGAGTTTTGCCAGAACTTTGAAGAGGAGACTGGGCGGATCGAACCAGGTTTGGATCCAATCAACTCTCCAGTGAAAGATGAAACTGCCATGAATCTGCTCCGTCTGGAATCTCACATCGACAGTGCCGTGGACTACTTGGCTCGACTGAAGGTCACCATGTCGCGGATTGACCCAGCACTTTGGCCAGAGGTTGTGCTCCAAAATGATCTTGAGTCCCTGATGACTCGACTAAATGAAATCCCAGACCGAGTGCAGGAGTGGAAGAAGTCTGCTGCTCAGTGTGCCGCTGACGTGGCTCTGTCTTTGGTTCATGTCCACTCCAAGGAGGTGGGACAAGACAAACTGGCAGCAATCAAGGTCGCCAACACCCAGAAACATGACTTCCGAACCTTTATGGATACTTTCATCGCTGCAGCCACTCGAATAGCCGACGGCGTCGACCTGGATGAGTTCATCGAGCCTGCCAGCCCTCCTCCCGCGGAGTGAACAAACTCTTATGTCCCACCTTAAATTTGCCTCGGATTGCCGAGTGGTTTTTGTATCCATTAAACTTTTTCGGGCTGCATGCCCGAGTACTTCGATCTGTGATCCGGAACCTTTAGAATTTACCTGAACTTGGTTTACCGTTGAATATCTTTATGAATCTTCTGCTGAGTGAACCCATTCTTCATTCGAGACAACTTTTGTATTCGCAGCGCAGCTCCGAAGGAGAGGGAAGCAGTCGACCCATGTCTTGTCGCTCTTGCGGGTCGGCGACGGAGTGCGCATCGTATTTGTGGCGAGCTCTCCAGGGGAAGGCGGCGGTCGACCCACACCTTGTTACTGCAGAGCGGGACGGAGCACACATTGTATTTGTGGCGAAGCTCTCCAGGAGGAGGTGGCAGTCGACCCGCACTTCGTTACTGTAGAGCGGGATGAATCGCGCATTGTATTTGTGGCGAAGCTCCCCAGGAGAAGGTGGCAGTCGACCTGCCCCTCGTCGTCCTTGAGGATTGAGATGTGTTTCGTACTTAGGCGAGTTCTGGACTGCAGCTAAGCCCCCGAGTGGGAGGATTGCTCTCCACTTGGTAGGATTTTTTCAAACTTAAGCGAGTGCCGGACTGCAGCTAAGTCTCCAAGTGAGAGAATTTAGGCGAGTACTGGACTACAGCTAAGCCCCCGAGTGGGAGGATTGCTCTCCACTCGGTAGGATTTTTTCAAACTTAGGCGAGTGCGGGACTGCAGCTAAGTCTCCAAGTGAGAGAACTTAGGCGAGTACTGGACTGCAGCTAAGCCCCCGAGTGGGAGGATTGCTCTGGATTTTTTCAAACTTATGCGAGTGCCGGACTGCAGCTAAGTCTCCAAGTGAGAGAACTTAGGCGAGTACTGGACTGCAGCTAAGCCCCCGAGTGGGAGGATTGCTCTCCACTCGGTAGGATTTTTTTTCCAAACTTAGGCGAGTGCCAGACTGTAGCTAAGTCTCCAAGTGGGAGAACTTAGGCGAGTACTGGACTGCAGCTAAGCCCCCGAGCGGGAGGATTGCTCTCGACTCGGTAGGATTTTTTCAAACTTAGGCGAGTGCCGGACTGCAGCTAAGTTTCCAGTGAGAGAACTTAGGCAAGTACTGGACTGCAGCTAAGCCCCCGAGTGGGAGGATTGCTCTCCACTAGGTAGGATTTTTTCAAACTTAGGCGAGTGCCAGACTGCAGCTAAGTCTCCAAGTGAGAGAACTTAGGCGAGTACTGGACTGCAGCTAAGCCCCCGAGTGGGAGGATTGCTCTCCACTCGGTAGGATTTTTTCAAACTTAGGCGAGTGCTGGACTGCAGCTAAGTCTCCAAGTGAGAGAATTTAGGCGAGTACTGGACTGCAGCTAAGCCCCCAAGTGGGAGGATTGCTCTCTGCTCGGTAGGATTTTTTCAAACTTAGGCGAGTGCCGGACTGCAGTTAAGTCTCCAAGTGAGAGAACTTAGGCGAGTACTGGACTGCAGCTAAGCCCCCGAGTGGGAGGATTGCTCTCCGCTCGGTAGGATTTTTTCAAACTTAGGCGAGTGCCGGACTGCAGCTAAGTCTCCAAGTGAGAGAACTTAGGCGAGTACTGGACTGCAGCTAAGCCCCCGAATGGGAGGATTTTTTAAATACTTAGGCGAAACGGATTCGCAGCTAAGCCCCTGAGTGGGAGGCTGGCTCGCCACTCAGTAGGAAACTGTTTTTTCAAACTTAGGCGAAGCGGATTCGCAGCTAAGCCACCCACTGGGGGATTTCTTACGCAAACAAAAACAATAATAATCACTGGGAAAATTATAACGCTGTTGTCTTTGATAAATAAACTATAGGAGTTTTTCTTATTACATCTCATCCGAGTGAGAATTCAAGTATAAAAGGGGCGGAGTAGCTCCGCATTCCAGGCTCGTGGCTCATCAATCTGGCGATCAACATTGTAGAGGTGGTATGCTCCATTGTGGAGGACTCTGGTGACTATGAAGGGGCCTTCCCAAGTAGGAGCGAGCTTGTGTGGTTTCTGCTGATCCACTCGGAGGACTAAGTCTCCTTCTTGGAAGGCTCGGCTCTTCACGTTTCTGGCATGGAATCGACGCAAGTCTTGCTGATAGATGGTCGATCGAATCAAGGCCATTTCTCTTTCTTCTTCTAGGAGGTCGACTGCGTCCTGCCGGGCTTGTTCTGCTTCATCTTCAGAGTAGAGCTCGACTCGGGGAGCGTTGTGAAGCAGGTCACTCGGTAAGACTGCCTCGGCTCCGTAGACCAGAAAGAATGGGGTTCTTCCGGTCGATCGATTCGGGGTTGTCCTCAATCCCCAAAGGACCGATGGAAGCTCGTCGACCCATGCACCTGCTGCGTGCTTGAGATCGCGCATCAATCGGGGTTTCAGTCCTTTGAGAATTAGGCCGTTTGCCCTTTCTGCTTGCCCATTCGACTGGGGGTGAGCGACCGAAGCATAGTCGACCCGAGTGCCCTGAGAGGCGCAAAAGGCCCTGAATTTGTCGGAATCGAAGTTTGACCCATTGTCCGTGATGATGCTGTGCGGAACTCCATATCTGAATATCAACTCTCTAATGAAACTGATAGCGGTGCAAGCATCGAGATTCTTGATAGGCTTGGCTTCAATCCATTTGGTGAACTTGTCGACTGCTACCAGCACATGAGTGAAGCCGCTCCTTGCCTGTTCTCAGTGGTCCAACCATGTCCAGCCCCCAAACAGCGAAGGGCCAGACGAGTGGAATGGTTTTCAGGGCTGACGCGGGCTTGTGCGGCATATTGGAGTAATACTGACATCCTTCACATTTGTCGACTATCTCTTTTGCCATCTCATTGGCTCTTGGCCAGTAGAACCCCGCTCGGTATGCTTTAGCCACAATGGTCCGAGAGGACGCATGATGACCACAGGTCCCCGAGTGGATATCGTTAAGGATCATCTGACCTTCTTCTGGTGTAATACACTTCTGGCCGACCCCAGTCGCGCTTTCTCTATATAACTGTCCCTTTATGACTGTAAAGGCCTTGGATCGACGGACGATCTGTCGAGCCTCTTCTTCGTCTTCTGGGAGTTCTTTCCTTAGGATGTACGCGATGTACGGTTCTGTCCAGACGGGAGTGATAACCAAGACTTCCATGATCAGGTCGACCACATCTGGAACTTCAACTTCAGTCGGATCCGTGGCGCTTTTTGGCTGCGGGGCCTCTTCAGTGAAGGGATCCTCCTGGACCGATGGTGTGTGGATGTGTTCCAAAAACACATTGCTGGGAATGGCTTCTCTTTTGGAACCTATTTTTGCCAGATCATCAGTTGCTTGATTTTCCAGTCGGGGTATGTGATGAAGCTCTAACCCCTCGAATTTCTTCTCCAGCTTTCTCACTGCATTACAATAACCAGTCATGGCTGGACTTCTGACGTCCCATTCCTTCATCACTTGATTAACCACCAAATATGAGTCGCCATAGACCATGAGGCGACGGACGCCGAGTGAAATGGCCATGCGCAACCCATATAAAAGTGCTTCATATCCTGCCTCGTTGTTAGAGGAATCAAAGTGGATTTGAAGAACATATCTGAGTTTATCTCCTCTGGGGGAGACCAATACCACTCCGGCGCCGGAACCATTTAGCATCTTGGATCCATCGAAGAACATGGTCCAATGCTCTGAGTGAACCTGAGTCGGCAATTGCTATTCAATCCACTCGGTGACGAAATCCGCGATTGCCTGGGACTTGATAGCTTTCTTTGCCTCAAACTTGATATCTAGAGGAAGGAGTTCAATCGCCCATTTTGCCACTCGACCAGTTGCGTCTCTGTTATGCAAGATCTCTGACAACGGAGCGTCGCTGACGACTGTAATGGAATGATCAGAGAAGTAGTGGGCAACTTTCTTTGTGGTCATATAAATCCCATATACGAGCTTCTAATAATGAGGATATCTTTGCTTCGATGGGGTCAAGACTTCAGAAATATAATACACTGGGCACTGAACTTTGAAGGTTTTCCCTTCTTCCCGCTCGACCGTAAGTACCGTACTGACGACTTGTCATGTGGCTGCAATGTAAAGCAGCAAAGGCTCCTTGCTAATTGGGGCAGCAAGCACCGGCTGGGTGGAGAGCAGAGCTTTGAGCTCTGCGAACGTTGCGCCAGCTTCAGGAGTCCACTCGAACTTGTCAGACTTCTTCATCAATCGGTAAAAAGGCAATGCCTTTTCACCGAGACGAGATATGAATCGACTTAGGGCGGCCAAGCAACCAGTAAGCTTCTGAACATCGTGCACTCGCACAGGACTTTTCATTCAGAGTATAGTACCGAATTTTTCTGGATTGGCGTCAATTCCCCGCTCGGAAACGAGAAAACTGAGTAACTTTCCGCCAGGAACCCCGAATGTGCATTTTGATGGTTTAAGCTTGATATCAAACCTTCTGAAGTTGGCAAAGGTTTCAGCAAGGTCAGTCAGCAGGTCGGAACCCTTCCGTGACTTGACCACAATATCATCCATGTACGCCTCCACATTCTGACTGATTTGGGTGAGCAAACACTTCTGAATCATCCTCATGAATGTGGCTCCGGCATTCTTGAGGCCGAATGGCATGGTAACATAACAGAAGCACCCGAATGGAGTGATGAAAGTTGTTTTGATTTCGTCAGGCCCATACAGACGGATCTGATGGTACCCAGAATAGGCATCTAAAAAAGACAGTCGCTCACATCCCACAGTCGAGTCGACTATCTGGTCGATGCGAGGGAGAGGAAAATGATCTTTCGGGCAGGCCCGATTGATATGTTTAAAGTCAATGCACATGTGAAGTGACTTGTCCTTCTTGGGGACCATGACAACATTGGTGAGCCACTTGGAGTGGTAGATTTCTCGGATGAACTCCGCGCTAAGAGCCGAGCCACCTCTTCGCCGATGGCCTTTCTCTTCTGGACGGCGGACCGTCGGAGATGTTCCTTGACAGGTTTTACTTTTGAGTCGACTCTTAGGCGGTGCTCAGCCAGCTCCCTGGGAACACCCGGCATGTCAGAGGGCTTCCATGCAAAAATGTCCCAGTTCTCACGGAGGAACTGGATGAGCGCTTCTTCCTATTTGGAGTCGAGTGTTGTCGAGATATGAGTTGGAGCAATGCTGGGGTCGGTCGGGTGGATGTGAGCTGTCTTCGTATCGCCAGTCAACTGAAAACCTGACTCTGTAGCGGGCTTCTTGGCTCTCAACAAATCACTCGGGTCTGCAGTCTTCTGGTATTCCTGCAACTCCACTACTGCCATCTGAGCATCAGCGATCTTCGAACCTTTCTGAAAACATTCTTCCGCTTTCTTCCGATTGCCTATAATAGTGATCACACCTTTGGGGCCAGGCATCTTTAATTTGAGGTACACATAACATGGTCGGGCCATGAAGCGTGCATAAGCCGGCCTCCCCAAAATAGCGTGATAGGCACTCTGGAAGTCTACAACTTCAAATGTCAATTTTTCTTTGCGGTAATTTTTGAAATCACCGAAAACCACATCAAGAGCAATCTGGCCGAGTGATTCAGCCTTCTTCCCAGTAATGACTCCATGGAAACTCATGTTGCTGGCACTGAGTCTGAACATCGGAATGCCCATCCCTTTCAACGTCTCAGCATACAATATGTTCAAACCGCTGCTACCATCCATCAGGACTTTGGTCAGTCGAGTGCCTTCAACAGCTGGGTCAACCACCAAAGCTTGCCTCCCAGGGGTGGCGATGTGCGTTGGATGGTCGAACTGGTCGAATGTTATGGCAGTCTGAGACCATTTCAGGTAACTAGGTGTCGCCGGAGCGACCATATTCACCTCTCGGTTAATAACTTTCAGTCGACTTTTGCTTTCAACATCGGCAAAAATCATCAGAGTGGAACTGACCTGAGGGTATCCGTCGTCACTGTCTTCTTTGTCCTCGACCTTGTCCGACTCCTTTTCCTTACCTTTGGGCTGCTTGCCCTGGAACTGCTGGATCAAGAGTCGACACTGTCGAGTGGTATGTTTCGGGTAAATGAAATTACCCTCTTCATCTTTCTTTGTGTGGATGAGACATGGCAAGTCCAACACATCATTTCCGTCCTGGTCTTTAACCTTTTTGGGGTTCCAAGGCCCTTTAGGTTTCCCGTTAAACTTTCCTTGGGTTAAAACCAAGGCTTCCCCGGGAGCCGCTGGCTCGGCTTTCCGCTTCTGTTTCCGATTGGAATTTCCTCCAGTTTCTTGGGCGACTGACTTGAGCTTGCCACTCCTGAGTCGATCCTCATCTTCACCATTAGCGTACTTGGTGGCAATCTCCATCATCCAATTCAGGGACATATCCCCGGTTCGACTGAATTTCAAATTCAGTTCTCTATACTTGACGCCTTCCTTGAAGGCACAAACTGCTTGGTGGCCAGGCACATTCTCCACCGAGTGATGTAACGTGATCCACCTCTGGATGTAATCCCTCAAAGTTTCATTCAGCTTCTACACGCAAGACCGCAGTTCTGTCAGCCCTACCGGTCGCTTGCATGTGCCTTCAAATGTGGTGACGAACACTCGGGAGAGATCTTCCCAAGTGTAAATGCTGCTAGGTGCTAAGTGGTTCAGCCACGCTCTGGCCGAGCCCTCCAACATGAGAGGCAGGTGCACTAGTAGAAAACAGGGCTTTGGTCCAGGCCGGGTCAGCCCATTAGTCCAGATTCAGTCTAGAACTGGGACCAATGTGGGCATTGGTCCCGGTTCGTGAGCCCAGGGGGCCGGCCGGGCCACGTGGGCCATTGGTCCCGGTTCATCTGGACCTTTTGGTCCCGGTTGGTGGGATGAACCGGGACCAATGGGCCTCGCTCCTGGCCCACCACCATTGGTCCTGGTTGGTGGCTTGAACCGGGACCAAAGGCTCCCCTTTAGTCCCGGCTCTTGTCACCAACCGGGACCAATGAGGTGCCTATATATACCCCCTCGCGCAAGAGCAGAGCACAGTGCTCTGTTTTTTCTGGCCGAGGGGGAGAGGGCTTTGTGGTGCTCTAGCTCACCTCCTATGCACATGAGGTGTTCGATGGACTGCCCGAGCCACACTACTTAAGCTTTCTCCTCTCGAAGCTCGACCTCCAAGCTCCATTTTCCTCGAGATTTGTCTAGATTTAGCGGTCCGTCACGCCCCGTCCCCGTCTTCACCGCTGTCGATCACCCGCGCCGATCTCATCACCGACACCACCGTGGTGAGCCTCTTGTTCTTATCTTCTTTCTGAAAGGAAAAATATTCTTACTTGTATGTTTAGATAGATACTTGTATCATTTTCTTACATTTATTATTGCATCTTATATAGTGCGATGGTTTTGGTATCCGCCCCCGTCGGCCCTCGTCCTGTCTATGATTCGGATGTGGTATGTATATTATCTTTATAACTACTGGTTCATTTATTGTTTATGAAAATTATGCCGACCAACGTGACATAGATTTTATTTATCTAGGATGTATGTGAATCGGAAATGCCAACCGACCCTATTGTCGAGAGGTTAAATTTAGTTGAAGAAGAAAACAATTTGTTGAAGGAAAAAATAAAAAAAAATTGAGGAGGAGAAGATGATATTGGAGTTGCATGTTGCGGATGTCATCGATGATCACAAGATCAAGATGAATGCAATGCGCTTGAAGATTAGAAAGATTAGAAAATATGCCATTTATACCGAGGCTTGGTATCATTATGCCATTGGATCAATTGTTACCTTGGTTGCGATTATGATCGCATTTGTTTTCGCATTGAAATGTTTAACATAGTTTCAATGTATGGTTTAATTAATTAGATGCTCTGGAGAGCTATATGTTGTTAGATGAGAACTATGTATGCACTTTGGTTTTAATGTGATGATGAACTTCTATTAATTTGGATACTTAATTATATATAATGCACGCAGATGAACCGGCAATGGATGTACGGTGACAGACACACCCGTGAGTACATTAAGGGCGTGCATGAGTTTCTCGATGCGGCTGAGGCAAACAAGCAGAATGGTTTTATGTGTTGTCCATGCACTGAATGTGGGAATACGAGGTCTTACTCTAACCGGAAAATCCTTCACTCCCACCTGCTTTACAAGGGTTTCATGCCACACTATAATGTTTGGACGAGGCACGGAGAAATAGGGGTTATGATGGAAGACGGCGAAGAAGAAGACTACGATGACAACTATGTGCCCCCTGAATACGGTGATGCTGCAACGGGGGGAGCTGGTGAAGATCAAGAGGAACCAGACGATGTGCCCAATGATGCTGCAACGGGTGAAGCTGCTGAAGATCAAGAGGAACCAGATGATGTGCCCGATGATGATGATCTCCGCCGGGTCATTGTCGATGCAAGGACGCAATGCATTAGTCAAAAGGAGAAGCTGAAGTTCGATCGCATGTTAGAGGATCACAAAAAAGGGTTATACCCCAATTGCGAAGATGGCAACACAAAGCTCGGTACCGTACTGGAATTGTTGCAGTGGAAGGCAGAGAATGCTGTGGCTGACAAAGGATTTGAGAAGCTACTGAAAATATTGAAGAAGAAGCTTCCAAAGGATAACGAATTGCCCGACAGTACATACGCAGCAAAGAAGGTTGTATGCCCTCTAGGATTGGAGGTGGAGAAGATACATGCATGCCCTAATGACTGCATCCTCTACCGCGGTGCATACAAGGATCTGAACGCATGCCCGGTATGCGGTGCATTGCGGTATAAGATCAGACGAGTTGACCCTGGTGATGTTGACGGCGAGCCCCCCGGGAAGAGGGTTCCTGCAAAGGTGATGTGGTATGCTCCTATAATACCACGGTTGAAACATCTATTCAAAAACGAAGAGCATGCCAAGTTGATGCGATGGCACAATGAGAACCGAAAGAAAGATGGGAAGTTGAGAGCACCCTTTGACGGGTCGCAGTGCAGAAAAATCGAGAGAAAGTACTGGGATGAGTTTGCAAAGGACCCAAGGAATGTATGGTTTGCTTTAAGCGCGGATGGCATTAATCCTTTCGGGGAGCAGAGCAGCAATCACAGCACCCGGCCCGTGACTCTATGTATGTATAACCTTCCTCCTTGGATGTGCATGAAGCGGAAGTTCATTATGATGCCAGTTCTCATCCAAGGCCCTAAGCAACCCGGCAACGAAATTGATGTGTACCTAAGGCCATTAGTTGAAGAACTTTTATAGCTATGGAATGAAAACTGTGTACGTACGTGGGATGAGCACAGACAGGAGGAATTTAACCTTAAGGCGTTGCTGTTCGTGACCATCAACAATTGACCCGCTCTCAGTAACCTTTCAGGACAGACAAACAAAGGATACCACGCATGCACGCACTGTTTAGATGACACTGAAAGTATATACCTAGACAAATGCAGGAAGAATGTGTACCTGGGCCATCGTCGATTTCTTCCGACCAACCATCAATGTCGAAAGAAAGGCAAACATTTCAAAGGCGAGACAGATCACCGGAAGAAACCCGCCATGCGCACCGGTGATCACGTGCTTGCTATGGTCAATGATTTACACTACGTAATCTTTGGAAATGGTCCCGATGGACTAGCTGTTCCGAATGACGCTGAGGGACACGCACCCATGTGGAAGAAAAAATCTATATTTTGGGACCTACCCTACTGGAAAGACCTAGAGGTCCGCTCCTCAATCGACATGATGCACGTGACGAAGAACCTTTGCGTGAACCTGCTAGGCTTCTTGGGCGTGTATGGGAAGACAAAAGATACACCTGAGGCACGGGAGGACCTGCAACGTTTGCACGAAAAAGACGGCATGCCTCCGAAGCAGTATAAAGGTCCTGCCAGCTACGCTCTTACGAAAGAAGAGAAAGAAATATTCTTTGAATGCCTGCTCAGTATGAAGGTCACGATTGGCTTCTCGTCAAATATAAAGGGAATAATAAATATGCCAGAGAAAAAGTTTCAGAACCTAAAGTCTCATGACTGCCACGTGATTATGATGCAACTGCTTCCGGTTGCATTGAGGGGGCTTCTACCGGAAAACGTCCGATTAGCCATTGTGAAGCTATGTGCATTCCTTAATGCAATCTCTCAGAAGGTGATCGATCCAGAAATCGTACCAAGGCTAAGGAGTGATGTGGCGCAATGTCTTGTCAGTTTCGAGCTGATGTTCCCACCATCCTTCTTCAATATCATGACGCACGTCCTAGTTCATCTAGTCGACGAGATTGTCATCCTGGGGCCCGTATTTCTACACAATATGTTCCCCTTTGAGAGGTTCATGTGAGTCCTAAAGAAATATGTCCATAATCGCGCTAGGCCAGAAGGTCCCTTTGTTTAAGTGCAAATGGGTCAATCTGTTAGGCGGCGGGGTACAGGTAGACCCACAGTACGGAATGACAAGAGTGGATCTGAAAAATCTTGGGTACACTGACGAACCGTTCGTCCTAGCCAATGATGTGGCACAGGTTATCTATGTGAAGGACATGTCTACCAAACCGAGAAAAAGAAAAGATAAGGAAGTGAATACATCATACGATGAGCCAAAGCGCCACATAGTTCTTTCAGGAAAAAGGGACATCCTGGGAGTGGACGGCAAGACAGACATGTCTGAAGATTATGAAAAGTTTCATGAAATTCTTCCCTTCAATGTCAAGGCTGACCCAATCATCCTGATAAACAATGAAGATTATCCATGGTTACGGCGCAATAAGCAAATGACACAAGCGAAGAAAAAGTGAAGACTTTCTCCCGCAACTATTATGATGATACCATGCCAAATTTGTAACAGACGAGTATGCTATGCCAACTTTTTCAGAGTTCATTTGAAAACTATGAATTTAGGTCGAATTTTATCTATAGGTGCATCTATGTTCAAATTTTAACTATTCAAATTTGAAAACTAATGGCACTAACAGAAAGTTTATATTTTTTCTAAAACTAATGGCACTAACAGAAAGTTTATAATTTTGCTGACCTAAAAGCAAAAGGAATTAAAAAATAAAGCAAAAAACAAAAGAAAATAAATAATACAGAAAACAAAACAAAAAAACTGGAAAAAAATAAAAATAGCAACAATAAGTATTTTGTTGTAAGTAGAAACAAAATAAAATAAATAAAGTAAGAAAGAAAACAAAAAAAACTAAAAAGTGTTTTCAAATTTGAAAACTAATGGCATTAACAGAAAGTTTATAATTTTTCTAAAACTAAAAGCAAAAAGAATTAAAAAATAAAGCAAAAAACAAAAGGAAATAAATAATGCAGAAAACAAAACAAAAAAACTGGAAAAAAATAGGGCTCACCCCTATAATATTTGATACGACTAACTAAAATTACCAAATTGAGTATAATGATAAAAAATAGTAATATTAAATAGGAGGAAAAAGATTGACTCAAAAATCAATTTTTATAGTAAAGTTATTCATAAACTAGTGATTCACACAAATTTTAAAAAAATCAAATTTAAACTAGTGCCACCAACCGGGACCAAAGGCCGCCGCTTCCCGCCCTTTGGGCTGCTTAAAAGAGGTCTTTGGTCCCGGTTGGTGGCACCAACCGGGACTAAAGGGTGGCATTAGTCCCGGGTCGTAGCACCAACCGGGACCAATGCTCTTGCTATATATACAGCACTTTGCAGTTTTCGCCAAAATCCATCTATTTCTTCTCGCCCCGACGCCTTCTGCTCCTCGTCGCCGTCGTTGCCGAGCGCTGTCCCGACGCCGTCAGGCTGGTCCACCTCGCCGCCGCCGCCGCCGAGCCACTGCCCCGACACCGTCTCCGCGCCCGCCGCCCCTGCCGGCCCCGACACCATCGCCGTCGCCGCGCGCGCCACCCCTGCCCCGACCCCGTCGTCGTCGCCGCGCGCGCCACCCGTTCCCCGACCCCGTCATCGTCGCCGCGCGCGCCGCCCCTTCCCCGACCCCGTCGCCGTCGCCGCGCGCGCCGCCCCTTCCCCAACCCCGTCGCCGTCGCCCCGACCACACGCCGCCACCTTCGGTCCGGCCGCCGGCGCCCTTTCCTCTTATTTTTTTTATTATTATAAAAATGTGCATATATGTATATGTTCTCTGTGTATATATGTTCATATATGCAAAAGTTAGATTTTAGAAAAACTTCATATATGCAAAAAATTATACATATATGCAAGTATATATGTATTTTATATATGCAAAAATTTATATATCTAGCTAGGAAGAAGGAAGAAAGGAAGAAGAAGAAAAACTTATATGTGAGAAATGTATGTATGTATATATGAGAAATGTATGTATGTATAGATGTATGTATGTGGATACATGAGGGGGGTCGATATACCCCCTCTCCTATAGCATTTTTGTGCATTTTAGGTTAGTGTATATATATGTTGATGTATATATGCAAAAGATAGATTTTTAGAAAAAATACTATTTTTTCTATTGATGATATGATGATTTTTTTTTCATGTTAGTGGAGAGGAAAAAGTAAAATAAGGAAAAGGAAAATAAGTAGAGAAAGAAGGAGAAGAAGAAGGAGAAGACTAGGAGAGGAAGAAGAGGAAGAAGAAGAAAAAAAGAGGAGAAGAAGAAGGAATAGAGGAGCTTCTTCTCCTTTTTTTCTCCTCTTTTTTTCTTCTTCTTCTTAATTTTTATCGGGAACGAGGGTGTCGAGGATCGCCGAGGGGTCGAGGGTCGGGAACTAGGGTAGAGGGTCGAGGGTCGTTAAGGGGTCAAGGGTCGAGGGTTCGAGGGTTCTATAGGGTCGAGGGTCGAGGGTTCCAGGGTCGTCTAGGGGTCGAGGGTTCCAGGGTCGTCGAGGGTTCGAGGATCGCCGAGGGGTCGAGAGAGGTTTCCTAGTGTCAAAGTATTGAAGAAATCCATGGCTTCATCATTAGCCGGAAGTAACCAGGGCATGACGAAGTCCTCCAAAATTATTTTGGAATGGTGTCCCAGATAGGATAATTTGCCTTTTTGTATGAATTTCAGCAAAGGCCTTCCAAATAACGATATTTGGAAGGTTCTTGCTGAACTTTGTATCAAAAAGCGAATTATCCTATCTAGGACTCCGTTCCAAAATAACTTTGGAGAGCTTCGTACCATCATGCACATGTTACTTTCGCCTAATGATGAAGACATGGTTTTGTTGAATCCTTTGACACTACGCAACCTCCTGACCCCTCGGCGATCCTCTCGAACATGAGAGGAAGAAGAGGATCGCCGAGCGGTCGAGGGTTCGAGGGGTCGAGGATCGCCGAGGGGTCGAGAGAGGTTTCCTAGTGTCAAAGTATTGAAGAAATCCATGGCTTCATCATTAGCTGGAAGTAACCAGGGCATGACGAAGGCCTCCAAAATTATTTTGAAATGGTGTCCCGGATAGGATAATTTGCCTTCTTGTATAAATTTCAGCAAAGGCCTTCCAAATAACGATATTTGGAAGGTTCTTGCTGAACTTTGTACCAAAAAGCGAATTATCCTATCTAGGACTCCGTTCCAAAATAACTTTGGAGAGCTCCGTACCATCATGCACATGTTACTTTCGCCTAATGATGAAGACATGGTTTTGTTGAATCCTTTGACACTAGGCAACCTCCCGACCCCTCGGCGATGCTCTCGAACATGAGAGGAAGAAGAGGATAAAAAAAAGGAAGAAGAAAAAAAAGAGAAGAAAGAATAGAGGAGTTCTTCTCCTCTATTCTTTCTTCTCCTCTTTTTTTCTTCTTCTTCCTCTTTTTTTTATCGGGAACGAGGGTCGTCGAGGGACATAGATGTAGTGTCGTCGTTGTCGATATATACCCCCTCCCGATAGCTTACTATGATTAGGTAGCTAGTTCTATGTTTGGCACTAATATATCCATCTGTCATGTTTGAATAGTAATTGCCATGTTGTAAATATTTGTAGAAACTATGGACACCGCCCTAGACGAAGCAAAAGAAGCATTGTTGAGGGACATAAAACAACGATCACCTGCTACTGTCTGTAAGTACTACTACTTCTGTCATTAAGTCTCTCTATATAGCTCATCTCTTTCATTCCATGTATTTATAATTATCCTCACTATATTATGCAGAATGAAGATCGCTGAATTGAAGAAAAGACAAATCGGTGATATTGGGTTCATTAACACATATCGCATAGATGCAATTGAGGTTCAACATCGTCCCGGAGATACCGAGGCCAACTTGCTATGATCATTCAAAAAAACTGAAAACAAAGATATAATACTCTTTCCTTACAACTTCAAGTGAGTGTTACTGTCTTGTGCATATTCGGTTTCCCTTATATATTAGTCCAGATTATAGTAATGTAATTGATGAGTTATGCATGCGTGTGCAGTTTCCACTATATTCTCCTAGAGATTAGGCTTGAGCAGGGAGTAGTAACCGTCTTGGACTCTAAACGAAAAGATCCCCAGGAGTATGCGGACATGACTGAAATCCTCAAGAAGTAAGTTAAATCGATCATTATCCACCATATCAACAACTTTGTTCATTTCCTCATATCAAGTTATTGTTTTCTTTGTCCGGCAAGGTTTGGAGAAAATTCACCAAAACAGTTCCGGGACTGCCGAAGGAGCTGGAATTTAGACACCCGAAAGTAAGTACTATAGTAGCATGTTCCGCGCATCTCCTAGTGATTCAAGCGCTAGTTTCATCAATACCATTTAGCATTCTTGCTTATCAGTTTGATTGACCTCTATTTCTTGTAAAGTGGTTGTGGCAGGAAAAAAGGAATGATTTCTGTGGATACTACGTCTGCGAGTCCATCCGCCACACGACCTGTGAGCGGGGCGGGTACTCTGATGAACAATATGAAGTACGTAAATAACAACATTCACAATTTTATTTTATTACCATCATTTGTATTGAGTTTCATTCATTCATATATATATATGTATTGACCCCCTTCTTCAAATTAGATGTTTCGGAAGCGGGATAAACTCCTAGCACCAGCTCGCATGCGTGCAATTCAAGAGGAATTGGCGGCATTCTTTCTTGACCAAGTGATCGATGAAGACGGAGAATACTATGTGGACCATGAGTCCGTATGATTATATTTGTAAGAGATAATTATTGTATATATGTAGCCGGTAGTGTCGGATAGATATACGAGAACTTGTTGTTCGACCAATCTCTCGGAGAAGGAGAGTTGGTTGATATCACTTCTCTCTGTATGCATATATGTTCATGACGATCTTCTGTTTCCTTCGTTTGCTTACTAGCTAACTAGCGTGTCTAGTCCTCTCTATACGTATGTATAGTACGTAGCATCGACCAAGCACGGACGTAAGAGAGGACACTTCTCTCTATTAATTATAGCTAGCTAACACAATATATGAAACACCTAAATTAACCCCCCAAAACCCCCACACCCCCCTTTCAAAATAAAAAACAAAAACCCCAGCCACAGAAATGCTGACGCGTGGATGCCTATTGGTCCCGGTTGGTGCCACCAACCGGGACCAAAGGGTCTCCTGCCTGGGCTCTGCGCACTGCCCACGTGGAGGCCCATCAGTCCCGGTTCTGGATTGAACCGGGACTAAAGGTACAGGGCATTAGTACCGACACTTTAGTCCCGGTTCAGGAACCGGGACTAAAGGCCCTTACGAACCGGGACTATAGGCCCTTTTTCTACCAGTGGTGCTTCATGGCCACTTCATCATTGCCGCCGCCAATCTGGACGGCCACTCGGTAGTCCTCAAGCCAAGTATCGAGCTTGGACTCGCCAGTGAACTTACTGACTCCAGTCGCCAACCTGAAGTTGGGAGGAATCACAGCGGCCCTGATGGCTCTACTAAAGCACTCTGGCCCCGAAACATGTACTCTGCTGCTAGTAGGTGCATCTCTGGCGTGACCTTCTCGGTGAGCCCTGTTCCTGTCGACCAAACCTTGGACGAGAATGGATCTCGCGTCAAAGCCTGGCCCTCTGGGGTCGACTGGAATCCTTCGCCCACCACTATGAGGGCGTCTGTCATCCTGCTGGTGAGGCACATACGACCCGCTCCTCGGGGGAGGCGTGGGCACTCGACATCGACCGTCACGGTCGACTCGGTGATCATACTGCTCATGGTTCCCATACTGGTCACGCCGGTCTCCACGTCCCTCACGCCTCGGGGCGATCTCGGGCTGTGAGCCGACTGGACTGTGTCCGCGGCAACGGATCTGCTGTGAATCATGTTCCGCGACTGAGAAACAGCGGAATTCTGATCTCCTGCTGCCCGGAGTAACGCTCTGATCTGCAGCAAGCCTCTGCCAGCCTCCGACTGGGAAGGCTGAATCGACTCCGCTATACGGGCCGCAGCTGCTAAATTCTGAATCAGAGTTCGATATACCTACGGGGGCGGGAAGAGCTGTCGTCGACTGGATTTGGGAACCCATTGTCGCGCACGCTCGTCGAGTGCTCGCTGGAGGTTCTCCAGTCGAGTGCGCTCGGCCAAGTTTCCCAGGCGCGCGTCCTTCAAGGCGCGAGCCTCGGGGGTTTCTCCAACGATAGGAGTGTGCAGTGCATCCACGTTCCGGCGGCGAAGTTCTTCTCTCTGCAGCGACGTGAGAGTCTCGGGAAGATACTCCTCATGGAGACGCGACGGGTCGCCTCCACCCGCGCCTCCGTCGGTGCGGGGAAAACCGGGAGGACTGGGCGGTCCATCGACCATCAGAACCTCCACCGCCGGATCGCTGCTGTCGCACTCAGATGCGGTCTCTGCGGAGCCAGTCGACAGGTCGAACAGGCCGTAGAGGGATTCGTCGGGCTCGATCGCCGCGACTTGAGGGGTGGCCGACTGACGTGCCACCGCGTGTCTCACCCACCGTTGAAGTCTCGACCGACCGGAGCGCTTGCGCCGGCGGGAGACGGGGAGGGAGGACAACACAGGAGCTGACCGATAGGGGGTCGACGGTTGCCGCAGGAGAACGCCGCGGACGCACGCGCTAAAGTGCGTTGCCCCGCGAACAGGGAGTGCGTCCACGTCGAGCGGAGCCTCCTGGAGCCAAGCAGAGTCGTCGACGATGAACGTGAGTGCACCGAGACGGATCTCGCGGCCCTCCACCAAAACTCCGCCGAAAACCATGATGATTCGGGTCGGAAAATGTCGCAACTCCTCCAACAAACGCTAAAACACCGGCCCCACGGTGGGCGCCAACTGTCGTGGTTCCAAGTCTGACAGTAGTGTAGGGGGGTAAGTATGGAGAGGCAAGATCTTAGTTGTGGAGAGTTGTAAGAACGCAAGGTTTACGAGTTCAGGCCCTTCTCGAAGGAAGTAATAGCCCTATGTCTCGGAGCCCGGAGGCGGTCGACTGGATTATGAGAGTATGAATTACAGGGGTGTGAACCCTTGTCTCGGAGGAGGGGGGTGGCTTATATAGAGTGCGCCAGGACCCCGGCCAGCCCACGTTACAAAGGGTTCAATGTATATTAAGACAGGGCGTTACTGGTAACGTTAGTAATAAAGTGCTATGATGACCATAAAAAATACTTAATGACCGACCGTTAGCGTGCGGAGTGACTTTAGGTCTCCTGGCCGTCGAGTGGTTGGATCTTGGTCGAGTGATTGCTTCTCGGTCGAATGTCTTCGAATCTGTCGAGTGGAACACCTCCAAGTCGATTGAAAGGTGATTTCTTTTAGAGATGTTCTTGGGTAGGGCAATTAGGACAGCTCCATGACCCTATCCTAGATACATAGCTTCATCACCCTCTGCGCAGGGCACTTCGCTTTCAGACAGCAACCAGAGAATTCATTCGTTCATCCATCCTTCCCGATCTCTGGCACCCAAACAAATTCAGCCGCATGGATTATTAATAGCGCTCCAGCCCTCCATATACGTCTACTGTTACCGTGTAGGCAGTAATTTTTTGAGCTGATGAACTTACATGATTCAGCGGTCCTGCTAAGCCACCAGAACAACTTTCAGACTGAAATGAATCTGGCACCTGATTGATCTTGTAGTACTATTTTCATTACCTTCAGAGAGTGCTGACATTTCTCCATGGCTTGGGCGATCTGGCGTATCTTGAGAATTGATGGAGCCTGGAAGTTAGGTGTATTTTTGTCTGTGTGGTGCGTCCAGACACTGTTATTATCTAATTGATGCCGGAAACAGTGCTCAATTAGTGTGTCCTTTCGTACCATCAATGGCAGCTACAGTCGGTGTACGTGTTGATCAAGGGCTACGTTTCACCATCGGCCGTTGAGTTGGGGCAAGCTTAAGGGTGGTACAATTGTTATTACTACAACATCATATCGCTCTTGAAGAGAAGAAGAACAGAGAACGTCAGGCGACTGGTTCCTGGCCATGGAGAAGGTGGGTACGAACAATTGTTTTTGCTTTGTTATTAAACTGTTAGCAATTCAAACTACAGCCTTGGTTTTGCCGAAGATCTATCGTTTCCTGTTGCAGAACTGGCAGCGCCTTCATTCATCCATCCCCAAAGATGACAACCTTTTCTTTTCCGGAAAGAAGCAAAACGCTGCCATTGCGCTGAAGGAAAACAAAAAAACTCACAACAGCGGACAAATTCAGAAGGCAAGCTTACTGTAGCTGCCATGTATTATTGTTACTTCGTATTTGAGAGTTAATTAAGGGCCCCTCCATTCATGGGGGAACGACTAGTACAGAGATGCATGCGTGTGTATACACTTGACTTGGCTTAACTCCTACAGTCCTGCTTGTGCGAGCGGTCCCGTTACGGATGCAGGAACTCTGTACACCATACATACACAGTAGAATAATCGAGATTGGGAAATTCTTTTGGAGTCTACTTTAAAGTTTAAACCCTATGTTTCTCCAAGAGTACGTGCTCAGTTTTAGCAGTGTTCTATACTACTAGTACTACTATTTTGGTTTTGCGGGAACAAATTGGTAGGAGTACTACTACTATACCGTTTGCAATCTTTTGGTCATGTTATTTCCCAGCCATGTCTTTGACACAAAACCTACATATATACTACACTTTAATTGGTGATCCATCAATGCCGTATGTAGCTAGGCACGATGGCGATGGAGCCGAACAGGGGTATCCCTCTCTGACAGCTGAAGCAGCTAGCGAGTTCCGGCGGGAACAAAATTGGTTGGCGAGCGGAGCTTAATTAAGTGCCACTTACTCCGGCCATCCTGACGCGCGAGGCCGGTCGAAGCATCAGGCATTCAGGCGTCGAGGGACCGATCCAATCTGCAACCTCTGGAATCAATTTCTTTTTAAAATAGCTACCACTACTAGCTAGCTAGCTAGCTCTGAAAGCGATGCGCCGATCGACCGGTAATCATCGGCGAGCGCGCGTTAATGTCGCGGCAGCCGGCGGTTGGTCGACGGACGGTCCGGCACGGCTCGCGCATCGCGTGGTCGACCGAGGGCTACGTGGGCCGCGGTCCTGCGCCTGTGGCCGGAGGTTGGCTACGTCGCGTAGTATGTGTACAAGCTCGGTCGAGGCAGGTGGCCACCGCTGGCGCTGGGCGCCGCATGGGAGACGAGTGCGTGCGTGCTGCTGGCATGTCGATTATTTTTGCGCGTGGAACATGTCCGTAATGAATGTGCGAACTACGGTAGCAGATTGCGTGGGCGCACGGCAACCGCGAGATGGACGGATCAGCGTGCGCGCGTATGCATGCCGTGTGGATCATCCCATGTGGTACTCGTAGTACAAAGCATGGACTTTGGAACGTCGCCGGCGAGTTTGCACTAGGTAGGTACACGTGTTGCATGGGGATGGGAGGAGGAGGAGTCCATGCGTATATATATACGCGCGAATAAAGTACGCATGTAACAAATAATACTCGTGGGCAAGCTAAGCCACAGCCTGTGTAGAGGGGCGATCAGGCTCAGAGAGTTCTGGCCTTCTGGGACCTTCAGTGTCATCAGTGCGGCCACGTTAAGGCTAGTCATAGTGGGGTAACTTAGGTAGTAACTTAACACATCCTAAGACAATTTTACTTATGTGACAAGTATTTAATAAAGAAAGAGGTGCTTATGGTAACATAATATGTTGGGTGAATTCCGTATATGCCACTCAAAACTTGCCCGTACCCTCATCTGTCATTGGCAATTTCCCTATGTCAAATATGCCACCGAAAATTTGCACCGCGTACAGATATGCCACTATGGCCAGTTTGACCGTTTGGTTGACCGTCAAGTAGAAAGTGAAAAGACAATTTTGCCCCTAACCTATACTGTAGCAACAGAGCGACATTGCAGCGTCTGATGCACTGTAGCGCCCACTTTTTAGAAAAATGTGAATATCTATACCGCCCATTTTTTTCAAATTTTGTTCACTTTAAAAAAAATTGTTCGCAATATGGGATGGAGCCTGCTGTAGCAACAATTACTGTAGCACATGATTTTTTAAAAACTGTGCCACCCACTTTTTCCAAATTTTGTTCACTTAAAAAAATTGTTGGCAACACAAGCTCCGTCGCAGTAATTGTTCACTTTAAAAAAATATATTATTAAAAATTGTTCGCAATATAGAAGGACACATTTTTAAAAAAATCATGCGCTACAGTAATTGTTACTACAGTGCGTCGCCCGCATCACTAGTTGCTCCAGTACTGGACGCAAAAGTAGTCTGCGCAGTGCATTGAACGCTACAGTACTGGATCGATAAAGTTGGTGCTGCAGTGCACAAGAACGCCCAGGGGCAAAATCATCTTTTCACCTTCCACTTGACAGTCAACTAACGGTCAAACTGGCCATAGTGGCATATCTGTACACGGTGCAAATTTTCGGTGGCATATTTGACAGAGGGAAATTTCCAATAGCATATGCGGATACGGGCAAGTTTTGAGTGGCATATACGGAATTCACCCTAATATGTTACTGTAATATAGCGCTTCCCGAGGCAAAATGAGTCTATGAGCTAATAAATAAAGTAATCTATGACACTACTACTATGTTACTTTGCAATAATGAAGGTAGTAACTTAGAGTAGTGTCATATGCATGACACTAGTATAAGTTACTCCCCACTATGACCAGCCTAAGCAAGCAAGTTATGAAGTTAGCTAGTTGTTACTCCCTCATTTTCGGTTTATAGGGCTTATCTCAAAATTTTAGTTTTTCCATTTTATAAGGCTCAATTTGGTTGTTCCCCATCACATGTTCAGACTTCAAGGTGCATTAAATCATTGCATGCAAGTATTAAAAGAAAACTGACCAATGCATGCACTTTATGCATGCATGCATTGCAATTAATGCATTCGTAAACATAATTTTTTGAAGAAAACAAGAGCATTAATTGGGTGTTTTTGTAAACTACAAAAAATATTTCACCATTCATCATCTACCTTGATTGGTGAGATTTTTAAATTGAGCCTTATAAATCGGAAAGGAGGGAGTAGCTCCCAGCTGCCAACGCCAGGATCCGGCGCCCATACCTAGCTTGCTGCTTGCCCTGGTTCCCAAATACGTACAGCAGTACTCCCTTCATCTCATCATAATATAAGCTGGTTTACAAGTATTTAACACTAAATTAGTGCTAGATAAATCCATTTGAAAGACATGTTTGGAATAAGTTTTTTTAGACGGAGGGAGTAGCTATTTACTAAAACTTAACGTAAGTCTTCTTATAGGGGTAGCATGATTCGGGTCTCCATAGGATTGGGTGATGATAACCAGAGTGAGCCTTCAGATAATGGGTGAGGAACATTCTACTACATTAACCGAAAGTTTTGTTTGCAGTGTTTTAGTTCTATGTTATTTATTTTGTACTCTCGTTACTTTGTTACTATCCCTGATTACTTCTCCGACACCATACTAATCCCGGCAGATACCAAAATAGTTAATTCACATAAGAGTAGTAACAACTTGTGTGCGTCAGAAACACGCACATTAACACTCCTTTCTGCTCCTCGTTTGGGGCCGATGCTATTTGGAATTCTTACACAAATGCTACACAATCCTGTGTGTCTTGCAAGTTATCAAGCAATTTTCTGAAGTTGTTGTCGGGGAGCGTGTTAGTTCTGTAACTGATTTGCAGGTATAACTATTGTAGATGCTTGCTCTAGCAGACAGAGGTTCTACCCACTCGGAAAAAATGTATCTACCATACTATATTGGAAAGAAGAATTCATGAAAAGATTACAAAAATCTCAAACTACCGACATTAGCTCTTTATTTGCAAAGATCAACTCCAAAAATCAAAAAAGACACTAAGGGAGTATGCCGTACCATCTAGATTGGTCGCTAAATCTCCTATTCATTATGCTACCAATTATGCTGCATTTTTCTTTATAAACACCGAACTTCTCTGTGTAGTACAAAATTACACTTTTTGAGGAAAAGAAGATGAAGACCCTCAAGCACACCTACCAAATTTTTATGCCCTGTGTGAAACTTTTAAACTAAATGATGTGCCTAGAGTAAACCCGATCACCGGTCGGGCCGGGAGGTGTTTCGGGCCAGTCTTGCATGATGAGTGCAAATCATGTGAAGTTTTTACGCTTTATTTTGTGTCTACACAGCCGGCTTTGTGAATTTTTATCGTGTTTGCATACTAACTTTTGTCGTTTTTTCCCAGGATACGTCTTTTCGAACAAATAGAGCACTATGAAAGAAATCCCATAAAATTATGATGGAATCACGTCAATCAGTGTGACTATCACCTACCATAATAAAAATATAAACAATTTGATGCAGTTGGAGCCAGCGCGACTCATCTAGAGCGCAAGATGGCCAACCATATGAGCATGTGCACTCGTATGAGCTGCCGTCGCCGCCTCCTGGTCGACTACTTCACCCTCGTGGAGTTGGATCGGGGATCTGACGCACAACACCTACAGAGGCACATTCAGAACACATAACCCTAGCCTCTGGGAGGCATCCGGAGGGGTAACCGATCCAAGGACTTCGTCGCCGCAACGCTGCATCAAGAGGGCTTCACCATCATCATCGTCACCATTACCATCTCATTACTATCCACAGTAATTGGAGTGGATTCAATCGTGTATTACCTTGAACTCATCATGATCATCATAATTCATCTCGTTCCATTCATTCCCTCGATGTGCTGGTAGTTTTCCTAATTCTCAGGGATATGGAGGAACCCTAGTATGTAATAGATCATTTGGTATTACTCCCGCCGTTCCAAAATAGATGACTCAACTTTGTCTAAAGTTAGTACAAAGTTTAGTCATCTATTTTGGAACGGAGGGAGTAGAATTTAAGATCCTCTTTAGATTGGAGGTATGATTGCAAGGGCTCTGCCCTGTCCTCATACCCAAGGGGCTCAAAAACCTCCATTGATTCTAGAAGAGAAGATGGGGCGCGGTACGAGTGCAAGTGCTCATACCGACCCTCATACCAAGTACCCAAGAAACTCTAATTTGCATTTTACATGCAATACGGCGTGTGATACAAGCACAAGCGCTTGTACCCGTGCTCATCCACGTGAAATTTGGCTCTTAAGAGTCCAACGACGGAGGTAAGGGCTAATCCAGCCATTATCCCGCGATTCTTTCTCTCCTCTCTCATACTCACACCCTAAATCCTCGTAAACCATCGTTTCTTTGCCGTTTTTTTGTTTGAGTCGGGGAATCTTCTCTTCTCCCGCGATGCATGATTTATTTTTCTGCAATCCTTGATTATTTCTCTTGCAATATGAATCCAGATGAGAATGGTAATACTTTGATTTCCAATTTGATTTTAACGTTAGAGTTTGTAGAAAATATATGGATTGATTATATGTGTTGCATGAACTCGATAACTACGTAAATTTTATGGAATTTCGTCATTTTTTTCGTAGGTGAAGATGAATCTCCTTTTGAGCAGGAAGGGGAAAAAGTCCGTGGAGGGGAACCCCCATAGACACGGGCGCTTGAGGGGAATAAGTGTGTCCGGTCAACTACGCTCCCAAACCTATAAGGAGATCACCCACGAGTTCCTTTCCACCTTTGAGGATAAACTAGATATCAGGCAGTGGTGGAATGTGGGTCAACAGCAGCTGGGTGGCATCGACGATGCTGATTCACATGGACAGAACCATCAGCCTCTGCCTAATGAGTGCATGTTGTGTTATTTATTTTTATTTCATTTTCTTATCATCTTGTGGGAGTTCGAACATCAATTTATTTGTTTTTCACTATCGGAGATGAAACTGATCCTCAATTGAGAAGCGGCTAGTGGTTGAGTTCCCTCTTTTGTAGGGTAGAATACCACCAATTTATACTAAAACTTTTACTTTTTGTATACCACTTTTTAACTAAATCTTATATTTAAATATAAACTTCACAAACAAGTTTAATCGATATTTCTCTATTGTGTTTAAAAAGATTGAAAACAAAAGTATATTCGTCATAGTCTAAATCATGGTTCAGAATTATAAATTTCATCCATCATTTAGAAAATACACTAGTATAAAAGCGGAACTACATTTCGCAACAAAATTGCAATAATACTTTACTACCTCAGCTTGGAATTTTTTGTTGAATTGAATTATGCCAACCTAAGAGAAACAGAAAAATATGACAAAATCATACTTCTCTACGGATTATTTTGCGACGCTTGGATCTGGTGTAGTGTGTCTATATTGATTTTAGTACTTCTAAATATCTTGATAAGGTTTTCTACAATGTACGGGTCCAACAAATATCCTAACAAAGATTGTTGACTAGCTTAGTTGTAGAAACTAAAAGATTCTGGACCGTGTGAGTGTTACAAGTTATTTTTCATCGGTGTCACTTCTCTGTCCATGTAACAATATTATGTAGCCAAGTACTATCAAACTGGGCTTGGCTTGAAGGTGTAAGAAAATATATGATGCAGCTACCCGACTTTACTTTTCGTGCCTTGAAGGCAGGGAAACGCAGCCTGAAGAGGAACTCACAAGCTTGGCCTTTTTCTATCTAAGAGCATCTTCAGCCGCGTCCCCAACAGACCTTTCCCAGATGTTTTTGTCGTACCGGCGCCCAAAAACGGTCTAGTCGCGTCCTTAGTAACCCGTTTTTCGCTGGCACGGGTCAAAACTGGTGCCGGCGGACCCGAGCCGAACTCGGCGCGCTGGAGACGCCGCACAAGTGAAAAGGGGCGTGGGGCCGCTCTGTCGGCGAGTCGAGAGCCTCTTCCCGCTGTTTCTTCCCGCTTTTCCCCCATTCTCTCCATTCCTTCCGCTAATCTCCCTCCCGCTCGCCTCCCAGCCGGCCGCCATGCCGCCGAAGAAGTACGTGATCCCCAGCGCCGCGACCGCCTCCGTCGCCCAGCCGAAGCAGAGGAAACCGAGGGCGCCGTCGTCCAAGCCACCGGGCATGACAAACGCCGAGTGGAGGGCAGAAATTCAGCGACGGGAGGCTGCGACTGCAGCGGACCAAGCCGAGGTCGAGGCAACTCGCGTGGGGATGATGAATCCACCCGGCGGCCACGCCCAGTACACGCCCTGGAGCCAGCAAAGCGTCGGCTCTCCATTCGGCTTCTCGTCGTCGCCGCAGCCATGGGGATGCACGCCGTCGCCGGGCTACGCCGACGGGGACGCGCACGATGGGTTCGACCCCAACGTCACCTTCCCCCATGGACACCCGGCCCAGTGCACGCCCTCGCCCGCCTTCGCCGGCGTGTAGTACCCTCCATACAACTACTCGCCGCCGGCTTACGCGTGCTCCCCGACGCCCCCTCTCCGCCGTGGCATGCTGCCCTTCTCACAAGCTTCCACGTCGCACCTCGGCGACACCGACAAGACCAACACCGACATGTGAAAGATCGTGGATGTTGCCTATGGGGGGGGATAGGCGTTTTAAAATAATTACGGTTTAGGCTTGAACAAATGCGGAATAAACCTAGCGGTTAATTTGTCAAGCACAAAACCTACAACAACTAAGCTCACCTATGTGCACCAACAACTTATGCTAAGCAAGATAAACTACTAGGTGATAGCAAGATATATGACAAGAAACAATATGGCTATCACAAAGTAAAGTGCATAAGTAAAGAGTTCGGGTAAGAGATAACCGAGGCACGCGAAGACGAGATGTATCCCGAAGTTCACACCCTTGTGGATGCTAATCTCTGTTTGGAGCGGTGTGGAGGCAAAATGCTCCCCAAGAAGCCACTAGGGCCACCGTAATCTCCTCACGCCCTCGCACAATGCAAGATACCGTGATTCCACTAAGGGACCCTTGAGGGCGGTCACCGAACCCGTATAAATGGCAACCCTTGGGGGCGGTCACCGAACCCGTACACTTTGGCAACCCTTGGGGGCGGTCACCGGTACCCGTCAAATTGCTCGGGGCGATCTCCACAACCTAATTGGAGACCCCGACGCTTGCCCGGAGCTTTACATCATAATAATTGAGCTCCGAACAACACCAACCGTCTAGGGCGCCAAGGCACCCAAGAGGAACAAGCTCTAGGGTGCCCAAACACCCAAGAGTAATAAGCTTCCTTCACTTCCACGTATCACCGTAGAGAACTCAAACTGATGCACCAAATGCAATGGCAAGGGCACACGGAGTGCACAAGTCCTTCTCTCTCAAATCCCACCGGAGCAACTAATGCTAGGGAGGAAAATGAGAGGAAGAAGAAGAAGGAGAACACCAAGAACTCCAAGATCTAGATCCAAGGGGTTCCCCTCACATAGAGGAGAAAGTGATTGGTGGAAATGTAGATCTAGATCTCCTCTCTCTTTTCCCTCAAAAACTAGCAAGAATCCATGGAGGGATTGAGAGTTAGCAAGCTCAAAGAAGGTCAACAATGGGGGCAAAAACGAGCTCAAGAGATAGGGTTCATTGGGGAAGAAGACCCCCTTTTATAGGAGGGGGGAAATCCAACCGTTATGTGCTCAGCCCGCACACGAGCGGTACTACCGCTCCTGGTCCCGGTACAACCGAGACTCACAATATACATGCAGAACCCTACCAGGCGGTACAACCGGGCGACCAGGCAGTAGCACCGGTTGAGAAGAACAACCGGAGCAACCGCCCAGCCACCGCTCAACCACCGCATAGGAACAGAAGGGAGTCACCCCTGAGTGCGGTAGTCGAGCGGTACCGGGCCGGTGCAACCGCATGGCCTTGAGCGCTCGGGCGGCTAAGTCCTGAGCGGTAGAGCCGCTCCGGACACCGGTGGTACCGGTACGACCGGACCAACCGGGCCACCACCGCCCGAGTACCGCATCAAAACAGAGGCCTGACCGGTACTTGGGCGGTGCCTGGCCGGAACAACCGCCCAAGTCTTTGCTGAGCAAGATGGCGGTACCACCGTCCGGAAGCAGCGGTACAACGGCTGAGAGCTCCAAGCGGTACTACCGCTGGGGCTCGTGGTATTACCGCTGGGACCAGACAAAAACCACTTCCAAGAAAACAAGAACTGCCATAACTTCTGCATATGAGCTCGTGGTAATAGTAAGAAGAGGCAGGGGAAGTATGCCTAACAAAAGAGGAGTGAAACCTCCAACCGAGAAGAATCGGCAAAACCTCCAACATCGAAAACATCATAGAAGATGCATGCGAACTCCGTTTTCGATGAACTCAAGCTTGTCATCAAGATGACCATAAGCTCTAAGACTCACAAAGAGAACCAAACAAGAACCAAGAAAGATGATGCAAGGATGCAATGGTTTGAGCTCTCTACGAACGATACGATCAAGCTACTCATCGAGAGCCCCCCTTGATAGTACGGCAATCGATCCTATAACCCGGTCACCCAACTACCATCATGAGACCGGTAAAATAGAAAACCTATCAAGGGCAAACCTTTGCCTTGCACATGGTCAACTTGAGCTAGATGATGACAATCTTGACTCCCTCAAGTTGGACCACCTTTCTTGATTGTGTTGACTCGATGAAGACTAGTTGATTGCTCCCCCATACTCCACTATGGGTGAGCCACTCTTCCGCACATCTTCACAAGTCCATTATCACCATAAAGGACGGCAAGCTTCAAGCATTTGATCTCTTCGTGATGCTCCACTTGAACTTGCACACCGCAACCTAACCCCATAAAGAACTCTCACGAAGACCATGGGTTAGTACACAAAGCGTAATTGACAATTCTTACCATACCATGGGATCACTTGATCCCTCTCGGTACATCTTCTGCGCTTTGTGAGTTGATCAACTTGATTCACTCTTGACTTAGTCTTGATCAACCTTGAACCTCTCCAATTCTCTTCATTTGAATTATGTCTTGAAGGTAGACATGAATGATCACACAATCTTCTTCTTCAAGACATGCTTGCAATAAGCTCAACTCTCGCATGACCAATCTTTGGATAATTCCTTGAATAACACCTTGGTCGACACAAACTCTCCTTGAAATCAACACATGCACTCCAAGAAAAGCCTATGGACAAAACCTTCAAATATAACTCAAGGAAACCATTAGTCCATAGAGATTGTCATCAATTACCAAAACCAAACATGGGGGCACCGCATGTTCTTTCAACATGGACGACATCATCACAGCAGGCTCGGCCGTGGCCGCCGCGTCCTCCGGGTTCGCTACCCCGGACGACACGGTGGATCTCAGCAGGAACATGCGGAGGAGGAGCCGGAGGAGCAGGAGGAGGAGGACGAGGACGAGGACGAGGAGGAGGAGGAGGAGCCGGCGATTGTTTCGGCGAGGAGGCGCAAGAAGAAGAAGGAGGCGGCCAGGACCGGCGAGCCGCGCATCAAGTAGGCATCCAAGGAGCAGGAATGCCTGGCCGAAGCGTGGTAAGTCGTCTGCCTTGACCCGACCACCGGCACGAACCAGAGCATCGAGACATACTGGGAGCGCATCAAGGCCGAGTTCGACGAGCGCAAACTCGTCGACCCCTACTTTAAAGGCGTCTACATGCAGCGCGGGGCGAAGGCAATGGCGAACCATTGGGGGCTCATCCAGGCGGCGTGCAACAAATGACATGGGATCGTCGAGGAGGTCGTGACTCGCCCGGAGAGCGGCGCCAACGTTGAGGATCAGGTATGGCACGCTGGTCTCCCGCTTCTCTTCGCCGCGTGCGCCCGCCAACTGTTTGTTCCTCCACGCTGCTGGTGCGCATGTTCGCCATGTATCGCCAGGGCAACAACGACCAAGAATTCAAGTACCTCCACGTTTACAAGCGCAATGACAAGTGCGAGAAGTGGGCGGAAGTTCGGCGCACCCTCGACAAGGCCAAGGAGACCTACAAGCCGGACGCGTTGTCGCCGGGCGCATCAGAAGGGCGGCCGGACGGCAACAAAGGGGCCAAGAAGGGGAAACACGCCGACGCGGCTATCGCGCGAGTGCAGGAGTCTATCGAGCATTGCCTCGCCGACGCACAGGCCCGGACCGTCCTGCGTGAAGAGAAGACCGAGGCGCGGTGGTCGGCGTTGATGACGAGCAGCGCCGTCAAGCTCGACCTACTCCAGACCAACGTCGCCGCGAAGAAGAGGAACACCGACCTGACTTTCCTGCTGGGCGGCGCGGACATGCTCCAGAGCAACGACGAGGCGGTCAAGGCGTGGTACTTGGCGGAGCGTGGCCTCATCCTGAACCAGCTGCCGTCGACGACGCCGCCAACTCCCACGCCGACGCCGACGCCGCCTCCAAGCCCGAGTGATGATGCCTCCACGACTCCCCGCACAGAAGCCACGCCGACGCCGCCTAGCACAGAAGAAGCTCCGACCCTGCCAAGCCCGCGCACGCCGACTCCGCCGACGCCGACCTCGCCATCTGATGCGCTGCACGCGCGACCTTTCTTTTTTGTACGCTGAACTTTTTATTCGATCGCCGAACTGTGGCCGCTTGATCACCGGATTTGTGGCGTCTATTTTGTGAGCGGGAATGACTACGTTTGAATTTGCCGCGGCTTGAGGGGCGGCGCTGGGGGGCTTGGCTGGGAGCTAGGTCGCCCCCAAGGGCCGATCTAGCGCTGGTTCGCCCCCGGGCCACTCTTTTTCGGCGTCCTGAGGGGCTGAACGGCTGGAGATGCTCTAAGACGTTCTGGATCAAGCAGCTGCAGGCTTCCAGGTTAGCAAATGAAATTGCATCTACAGGTCCAGGGTAACAAAGCCAGTCCAAAACTTTACGAAATTCGGCAGTCAGGGAAACGCTTTGTTCAGACTATAAAAGCACAAGCAACATCCATTAGCATGCATGAAATATACTGTCAGCATAGTTGTATCCCCGTGTACAGAAAATAACTAATCTTCGTAAAAACATCGTAAATGGCATGAATTGCTACAGAACAAAGCGTTTCCCTGAGAGCATATAGCTACTGACCATATAGATCTTGCAGTACATACAGATCCTTACATACTCTACAGTATGTATGCACAGCATATATCGCTGCCAAAAACGTAGCAATGCGTTATGTGCTGGATGAAGAAGAGCATTAATACGGTGCACAAACATAGCTGGAGTAGAAAGTAAAATTGTATCCAGAGTAGCAAAGTCATGAATTCGGCAGTCCTCTGTTAGGAAAACGCTTTATTCAGGTTAAATAAGAGTACAGGGGACATCCACTAGAAATAGGCTCTCAGCATAGCTGTATCCTCGTGTATATGGTCAGTAACTAATCACCGTAGAGCATCGTAACCGTCAAATGCTATTCGCGCCATGAAAAATTGTGATATCCAGGCTCCTTCCTCGTGCATATGCTATCACTGTACAATATATACACGTTGTATCTCGCTAGCCAAAAAAGTGTAGCAGTTATGCACCGGAACCGGATGCAGGAGCGGTAATACGGCGCACCCCAACACTCCACAGGATATCTCTGAAATGCTGCCAGGTGTTGGATCAGTTCGCAAGCACTGGAAGAGGGTTACTCCTGCAGTTCACTGTATGATGATGTGTTCACTAGCCTTCTGCTGTGCCGCTCCGCGATCATCCTCAGCCCCATGTACCTGTCAAATGTCAGTACGCAAGGCAATCATGTCAACTACTATCTCAGGTTAGTAGTATAACATTGCTCAAGATGAACAGCACAAGAACTATATACGTCCCCAAATTCATTACCTGCCCATCATCATCACCGTGGCCTGAGGATTCGTCCCGGGCGTCACACTGAACGTCGACCCATCCACCACGCGAAGCGACTGCGTGCCCATGACCCGGAAATCCTTGTCAACCACCCTTCCAACCACACACCCTCCATGGTAATGCCACAGCGTGGCCACGGTTCGCCTGCAGAAATCCGCCACAGAAGTGTTGTTTGTGCTCCAGTCGAGTGGCAGGGTCGCCCCAACGATCCTGAAGTCCCTCCCACCACGCCCTCTCCTGCCCTGGCCCGACGTTCCTACGGCCGAACGGAATATGTCCATCGTCCTGCTCTGGAGCACCTGCGCCACGCGGCGCACGCCGACAAGGCACTGCGCCAGGTCCTCGGGGCGGCTGAAGTAGTTGAAGCGCACTGAGGGGGTCTCCACGGGATTGGGTGATGATAGCCAGAGTGAGCCCTCGGACAATGGGCCAGGGACCTTCTCCATGATGGTTGCCATGGTGACATAGAGCGGCGAAGTCGGGCTGATGAAAGGACCGGCGGGGCGCAGCATGGGAGAAACGGGGACGATGTATGATGCAGCCTCGAGGTAGGAGGCAGTGCCGTTGGCACAAGGGATGCCGACTACCTGGATGAGGGAGTGGTCGATGGGGACTGATGGGATGATGGAGATGCCGTTGCGAGGGTTGTCGAACACGTGCTTCCCAACGTCAGGGGCATCCACGGAAACAGGGATGCCGAGGGACGTAAGATCGTTGGCAGGGCCAACGCCGCTGAGAAGCAGCAACTGGGGACTTCCAAGTGTACCTGCAGAAAGTATGACCTCCCCACCCGGACGCAGCAGGGCATGGTGCTGCTGGAGAAGACGGTCCTGGTACACGACGCCAACTGCTGCTACTGCTGGTCGTGACCTTCCACGGCGTGCAGCTGGATAAGAAATACAGAAAAAGGGCAAAGTTTACTCATACTTGCACCCACTTTTACAGCTAAAAAACCGTATGTGCTGGTAACATGAAACGCCATTGGTTCAGGATAATTCCTATAGTAGCTAATGTGGAAAGGAGCTAATCTAGTACAAGTAGATTGTACCATTAAGCTTCTTTTTTCCTCAAAATGTTAAGCAAGCATAAGTGACATGAATAAATACCACAAAAGTTTCAGTTTGCAGTGGCAGTTACACAAAGAGTAAGTTGTGATCGGTAATTCGGTATGTTCTGATATTTCTGAAATGCATGATGTATTGGTCTTTTTGGATCCATAACTGAAATAACAAAATCATTAACATGGCGACTTCTGCAGTTATGTGGGCTCTTTGGAAAATAAAGAAATAATACACACTCTCAAAATGTTAATTAGAACAAGGTTCCGCGATCATTTTAGTGGTACTATGGGGCAAAAAGCGCTGGCGCTACTAAGAGTAGGAATGTAGGATGGCTCTGAGTAAACTGAAGACAACAGGAGGCAGCGGTGGAGCTTGAAGAAAAAATATTCATGGGGCAAAGCTAAGAGTAAGAACACCAATTATTTGCATTCAACACAAGTCATTCTGGCATATCCTCGAAGGAACAATTGCTATAACAGGACCACAAGAGAGGGCTGTTAATTTTGAACTGAGTTGAATTAGAAGACTACTATGGTTGTTTTGTTAACCGATGCTCAGGAATTACTTGAACAAGAGAAGATACAAAATAACCAGTTGTCCAGTACACCTGCTGCTAGTTTATATATCCAAGTGTCTCGATAATGCATATTCTGTTTGTGAAACCTATAAGGTCTCAAAATGTTAGTTAGAGCTCTATGCAATACTTTGGAGGAAAATTGTGCAAACGCTCAAGTACTGGTACTTGCTGTTACCAGGACAAGGTTGTGTGATTATTTTAATGGGACTTTGGGGCAAAAAGCATTGGCACCACTAAGAGTAGGAATGTAGGATGGCTCTGAGGAAACTGAAGACAATAGGAGGCGGCAGTGGAGCTTGAGAAAAATATTTAGGGGCCAAAACTAAGAGGAAAACACCAATTGTTCACATTGAACACATATGTCATTCTGGCATATCCTTGAAGGAGCAATTCTCATAACAGGAACACGAGAGAGGGCTGTTCATTTTGATGAGAACTAAATGAGAGCAGTACTAATGTTATTTTGTAAACAGATACTCAAACATTACTGGAACAAGAAAAATTGCAGAACATCTAGTTGTCCACTACAGGTGCTACTTGTTTCTCCACACGAGTCTCAAAAATGATTATTTTGTGTGTGAAACATACAAGGTCTTAAGTTACCAAGCTACTACAGTGGATTAATTAGGAAAAAACTTTTACTACTCTAATCTAGGTACAGCCCCTCACAAGTAGCATATCTCATACAGAAACAAGCAAACAAAACAATAATAGAAGTATGTTCACACTCTGTTGTGCACATCAGCATTTTCACATGGCTTGCCGCTCAGAAATCGGCATTAGTCTAGACTCTTGCTATCATGTGAGTCCAGGAGGTCCAATAGTTATTATGATTATCATGCATTACATATACAGCAGCTCGCTCTTCCTAGAAATCAAGCATTCAAACAGTTGGCATGATCAAACAAACGGTAACCAAACTGATGCAAGGCATTGAGGATACCACTTACTAATGTGGTTATGGGCTATGGCACGTCAAAATTGGCATTTCAGACATAATTTTGTGGCAAAATGCACTATGCAGCAATTTGACAAACAAATTCAAAATTTCTAAAGTGGAACTATGTGGACAAACAAGCAAGAAGTAGAATAAGAAATCACTCACCAGGATTGATAGGGTTAATTATGACGCGGGTAACGGCAGCACGGACAGCGACATGGAGACGGCCAGGGCGGGCGAAAGCAAGGAGGTCCGCGGCGCTGTGGCGGCGTCCCGATGCATCGAAGGTGGTGGCACCAATCTTTGTGCCAGTGACATGTTCCACCGTGAAGCCGTTCCACGGCGTCACATTAGCTTCCAGCAGCGCGGCCCTCACCGCCGCCTGCCACCCGTGCACCTCCGGCTGGAATGTCAGCTCTTGCTCGACCCACTCATACGATGAGTTCACCAGCCGCATGTCCCAATCCGGCACCTCGGCGCCCTGAATCTCCAATAATCGGAAAGAAATCGCTTTCAGAGTGTGTCAATGCATATAATCCTTATGGGATGAATGTTCTTGTTTTAGACATCATGATTGGGCTTTATTATACTCAATTTTGAATAATCCTTCTAGTTCAAACAAAATGAGGATTTGGAGGAGCAGACCTCCCCGTGGCCGTGGAACCAGCCGGGGTGCGCGCGGGAGTAGAAGCCGGCGTTGATGGCGGTGCCGCCGCCGAGCACCCGCGCGCGCACGTTGGGGACGCCGTCCTCGGAGCTGAAGGCCTGCGCGGGCGCGTCGGAGTCCGGCGACGGGTCGGCGAGCGCGAGCGTCCTGACGAAGCCGCCGGCCGTGGCGAGCGCCGGGAACTCGGCGGGCGCGCCGCCGCGCTCGAGCAGCAGCACGCGGCCCCCGCCGGGCCCCGCGAGCGTGGCCGCCAGCGGGCACCCCGCCGCGCCGCCCCCCACCACGATGTAGTCGTACTCCTCCGCCTCCGCCGTCGCCGTCGCGTCCGACACGTACCGCGCGTACCCCGGCGGCACCCCTGCGGAGGAGCACACGAGTCAGACGCCCTCGGACAGATCTCGCGAATCTCGGCTAACCCCGGCCTAATCGGGGCGCGATCCTGCTCCCAGGCGCGCGGGTTTGGTTGGTGAGTTACCTCCGAAGGGGCGGGGCTGGGCCGCGGCGAGGGCGGCGAAGAGGAGGGGGAGGGCGAGGAGGAGGAGGGGTGTGGGGGTGGCGGCCATGGCCGTGGGGTGGGGAGGAGACGGTGGCGGGGAGTGTGACGAGCGGAGAAGACGAAGCTGAAATGGGGTTTAGCTGTTGGAGATGGAGGGAAAACGGAAATGGGGTGGGCCAACGTAGTTGCGGATTACGGGCTTCTCTCGGTTCCGAGTCTGTTGGGCCTTTGAACAGAACGGGACAAAAGTGGGCCTCTCCAGTGGGAGGGTCTACGTCTTCTTGTTTGTCGCTTAATGTTTTTTATATACAGGATTTTTAGTACAGAACGGAACATTTTTAGTACAGGTTGAGCATTTTTAGTACAGGTTGAGCATTTTTATATACAGGTTTTCAAATACACATTTATCACTGCTCGGACTTTTATTTCAATACACATTGAAAATTTTCATATACAGGATTTAAGATACATATTCTACATTTTTTAGTACTGATTGGTTCTTTTATTTGAATACACATTGAACATTTTCATATACAAGTGTTTTTGATACACAGTCAGCATTTTTGGTACAGGTTGAACATTTTTTTAATACAGGTTAAACTTTCTTAGAACATGTTCAACAGTAATACACGTTGAACATTTTTCATAAATGTCACAACCCATATTTTCTAAATATGCACAACATTAGTTAAGTGTTAGAACATATTTTTGCAATGCTATGAACTTTTCGGACGGAACAATACATTTTTTTATAAATTGTATGAAATTTTCTTTTACAGCATACGAACATTATCTTTAAATGTCACGAGCATATTTTTGGAATCCATGAACATTTTTTAAAATGCCACGAAGAATTTTTTATCTAATGTCATGAATAATTTTTGGGAAGGTACAAAACATTCTTTTAATTATGCAATCATTTCTTTACATTCCATAAACAATTAAGAATGTCATGGACAATTTTTTAAATGGGTAGATGTATTTAAATTTTACTTTTGTTAATGGTACGAAAATTTTTGTAACTTATGTTAACAATTCCTTTTTACATTGTATAAATATATTTCTAGAAGTGTGACGGGCATTTTTCTGAAACTTGCAAATATTTTTTGTGGCTGGTACATATGTATTCTACATATGGCACAACCAAAGTTTTTACACTGCTTCACCCGCAAAAAAAGAAAAGTTTTTACACTGCGTTAATTGTTTTCAATGCATGGTAAAAATGTATTTATAATATTTTAAAAAGAAAAAAACGACATATGCCTAACACGTGTGTTTATGGGTCTCGCACATTTAGGAAGCGCAGGAGGCGCGAGCAAACATACAATCTCTCAGCGGGCGAGACAAACAAACGCCCTCCAGCCTGTTGCGAGATGGTAGAACCGCCCGCCTAAAACAGCGCCTTTTAATGGCACGGCCTAGTCAAACTCCATAAATTCGTTCGCTTCTTTGGCGCTTTGTTTTGCATTTTTTTCCTTTTATTTTTTTTATATTTCACAATATGTAAAAGTCTCTTTACTTAATTTTCCAAAGTGTTTACAGCATATTTAAAATATTCATGTAATTTAAGAAATGTTTAACTTATTTATAACAAATTTTGATATAAATCAAAAAATGTTTATCACATTTTAAATTGTTCACGCATTTTGAAATTATGTTCCTGACATGTTTAAATAATATTTATATAATGCATAGATTTGCTCGCATAATTTTTGAAAAGTTGCATACCTTTGAAAAAAATTGTGACAATTTAAAAAATATTCATAACACTAAAAAATGTTTAGCTCATTTAAAAAAAATGGTGATGCCAATTGTGAAAAATGATCGATGTGTGTTAATAAAATGTTGAACACTTAAATTTGTTTCACAGGTTTTAAAAAAAGATGTTCTTGGCATTTTCGAAGAATGTTCAATGTGTGTTAATAAAATATTTACTGCATATTTTTAAAATGTTAAAGGTGCTTTTGACAACTCTTTGAAGGTTCAACATGTATATAAAAGTTTAATGTGCCTTTGACAATGTTCAACATGTATTTGAAAAATGTTCAACGTGTATATAAAAAATGTCCAGCATGCATACAAAAAATGTACAGCATGTACTGAAAAATTCAAATATTCGAAAGAATGAAGAAAAGCAAAATGAAAAAAAAACAAAGAAAAGGTAAGACAAAAAATCAACGAAAGCACGTAGAAACAAAGAAGAAGAAGAAGAAATCACAAGGAAACTTATAAAACTGGTCCGAACCGGTCCATATAGTAGAAGCTTTCTGAAACCACTCCCGTCGATTTTTTACCACCTGGTATGGAAAAAAAAATGCAAGACATAGGAAACCCTCGCGCCTTGCCGATCCAGCGGCTGCGCGTGCATCGGCCTAGATCGCACTGTCGCCCCCGACACACGCATTCAGCAGCTCGATGAGATGATCCCATGCTGCATCCGCCGCCCCACCACCTGCCACGCGATGGACGCATGCCGCCATCCGCGCCGGGAGCGTGAGCCCCACAAACACCACCTCAACCTCTTGCGCGTGCGAGCACGAGCGCATCCATGTGAGTTGCGGCTTCTCTTCTCTGAGGCCAACTCCATCGCGCGACCCCAAACGGACGTTTGGTTTGTCCGGATTCTGTTCATTTGGATAGCGATTTGGGGTCGTGTCCGGACGTGCTCTGAAATGCGGTGGCCGTGCGCCCAGCGCGCGGCCGCATCTATTTGCCCCATTCTGTTCGCGTCTATTTAAAAAACCAGAAGCAATGTTTCAAATGCCAAGCCCTAGTTCAGGCCAGCGCCCCGGTTCATCACGCCGGCAGCAGAGCCAGCCTCCATCGCCGGCATCAGTCAGCGACCGGCAACACAGCCAGCCTCCAAAATGAATAGTTGTCCTCGCCGGCAACGCAGCCAGCGGCCGACAACACAGCCGGCCACCAAAATGAATGTTTTCTCGCCGGCACACAGCCAGCAGCCCAGCGGGCGGGCGGCACCCATGCCAGCCTCCAAAAAGAACGGCCACGGCCGATCGGACGACCTAGTTCAGGCCTTCGGTGTCGAGCATCTCCTTCTGCTTGGCCTCGAACCAGGCCCTCTTCTTGTCGCTCATCTTCGACAAGTCTACGCTCATGATCGCAAGGGCCACCTCCTTCGCTTTGGTAGCGGCATTGGTGGCCTCGATGTCGAGCTGCCTCTGCCTGGCCTTGACGTTGTAGGCCTCGATGTCGATCTGCCTTTGCCGGGCAGCCTCTTCCATGTCGAGCTGCCTTTGCCGGGCCGCCTCCTCCATGTCGATCTTCCTCTTCTTGGCCGCCTCCTCCATCTCAAGCTTCTTTCTTTGAAGGTCTAGGTATTGCTTCATTTGCTCGTCCTTGCTTTGCCGCTTCTTCTCGTCCCTCACATCCTTTTGAGACATCATGCCATGCAAAGTGTCATGCAATGCCATGGATGAGGCATCACGTATGTCATCAACCTTGGAGTTGGTCTTGCCCCACCCTCGAAGATCACGTCCTCCATGTACTGGTTGTAGAAGGGGTCGTCGACCGTTGGCGTTGGGGTTGACATTCCGTCAAACAAGACGCGGGGGCTGGCATGGCCCCCGTGAACGGTGGCCGTGCCTGCTTTCTTTGCATCTCGACGGACGGACGGTCGCCGCTGCTGGACCCAGGCGTGACGTTGAGGTCAATGGCGGCCGCGGTGTGCGGTGTCGACGGCGCGAACAAGCCCACATCCGGCGGCCCCGAGAAACGGGTCTAGCCGTCGTGCCTTGGCGGAGAAAAGCTGGGCGACATGGGCGTGGTGCACGAGGTCGGCGACTGGCAGTGCGTAGGCCGGGCGACCGACGAGCCTGTTCTCGCCGGGCCGACGGCCGCTCCAGGGAACCCGGCCGGACGGCCCATGCCAAGCATGAGGATGGCGTGCGTTTTGTTGACGAGGTCCTCCTTCTCATCGGCCACGGCCTTGCGCCGCGCGGCCTCCAGCTCATCGCGTCGGGCGGCGATCTTGGCCGCGGCGGCATTGACCTTGACGACAGCTCTCCGTTCCCTCCTCTTCACCGATTCCGCCTCCAAGTTGGCGATCTCCTCCGGCGTGCACTCCGACCTCGGCTTTCTTGGAGCCTTCTTTTTTCACCTTTGCGGGCGGGTCGACGGCCAGGCCGCCGGAACTCGGCGGGGCGTCGGCCATGGACGGGGGAGAGAGAGGAGGCGACGGGAGGGACGTGGGAGTTTTTGGGGGAAATGACGCCAAATGGGCGTGGGGGAGAGGGGGGTTGGTTTCTCCCACCGACAGGCGGGCCAAGGGAGGACAAGCGCGCGCGTCCCGCCCGTCCGCGCGTTGTCCGTTTCACCCCAAAACCGGCGCAAACTTGGACCGTGGATGAGTGGAAAGCAGACACAAAACGGACAAAAGTCCGTTTGCGCCCGCGCGCTAGACCGTCTCGTTTGTCCCTTTTACTCCAAACGAACGGGGGCGAACAGAATAGGGTTGCGCGGTGGAGTTGGCCTGAGGTTCGGGGTAGACCTTGATCGGGGGTGGCCGGCGTCGCCTGGCTCTGCTTCTGCTCCACTCGTTCGATCAGCTCCCGGCCCTAAAGAAGTCTGGACAGGGATAAACTAACCACCTAACTAACTTGCAGATCGTTGCAGTCGGTTGTCGGTATGAGGAAATCTGCGTGATGTACGTCGAACTAGCAAAGAGATCACTGAGCATCCACAGTGGAATATAATCCTAACGTGCCTTTCTAAAGTTCTGAACCGATAACTCTGTTCAGAAGGTCCGGTCCGTCCCGTGGGTGACGGTTAGGTTTTCCTCGGGCGATCAGGAGGCGATCTCCTTCTAGGTTTTCTGTGCCCATGCCGCCGCTGGAACCCAAACCTTGTAGATCAATTTGAGTCCAGATCTGCTTTCTCCTCCTTTCCCACACCAAAGGCCTTTAGGGTGATCTAGGGTGCACGATCGTACCCCACGTTTTCTGCCTTGGATTTTGGTGCGAGGGCTCATGCTTAGATTGGAGTCCTTGAGTAGGATGGATCGTGTGGAGGGGCTGATGAAGAACTTGAAGTTGTTGGAGATGGAGAGCAAGGGGAGGAAGATCGTTTGGGGAGAAGGGAACAAGGTGGGAATGGTGGAACCGCAGGTGATTGCTAAACTCATGTCCGACAAGCCGGCGTACGCGGAAGGCCTGGCGAACGCACTGGCCAGGGTCTGGTGCCCTCTGAAGGGATTGGATTGCAAAGACATGGGTGAGAACACTTTTCTGTTCACCTTCCATCAACCAGTGGGGAAAAGGAAGGCTTTGGCGGATGGTCCATGGGAGTTCGGAAAGTGTCTCCTGGTTGTGGAGGATTTTGTACCTAGCAAAACCCTAAAGGAGTATGAATTTCGTTGGGTACCAGTGTGGGTCAGGATCTTTAATCTACCACTTGGCATGATGTATCGTGAGGCGGGGGAAGCGATTGGCGGGTTCATGAGGGAGACGTTGGAAGTAGATGTTGGACCTGATGGGATGGCCGCAGGAAGCTTCTTAAGAGTCAAAGTCAGGATTGACATTCAGCAACCTCTAATGCGAGGGTTCACTAGGGAGGAAGGCGAGGAGGAGAAGAAGAGAAGGATTGCTGAGCCAGGTGGGGGAAGAGAAGTGGATCTTTGTTGTAGGTTTGAGTACGAATTTCTGCCCGATTTTTATTATACCCGTGGGAGGCTGGGGCATGTGGAAAATGAGTGTAGTTCGAAGCTGAAGAAGGGGAAGGTAGCCCAATACGGTGCATGGATGAAGGCTTTCATACCTAAGAGAGTCCCGGAAGGAAATCAGGGCTCATGGGCATATAACAGAAGCTATGGAGGGAGCAGGAGCGGAGGGTGTGGGAGGAGTTTTAGTGGGGGAGGACACAAGAGCTTATCTGGGAGCGATAGCGATTCTTGGCGAAAAAATAACAACCTGACGATCAAAGACAAGGGAGATAAGAAGGGGGTTGAGCAAGATGTAACTAGCCCGCTCAAGTCCACTCCGCCGATGACTATAGAGAATGCCAGGGATGGTGGAATCAGGAAGAAACTCTCTTATGAGAATACGTCAAATGTAACAAGTCATAGAGGGAGTGAACTAGTGGTTGCAGAGGCGGGCAAAGCAGATACGGTCATGACTGAAAAAGCAAAAGTAGCTAGTGGAGCGAAGGAGGGAGAGGTGTATGTGGGAGAGGGGAGAAGTGAGGGGCTGGTCCATAGTTCACAAAAGGAGGAGCAGGTAAAGAAGCAAATGTCCAGATTTAAGAGGAAGAAAAGGGAGGATGGTATAGGTAACCAGCAGGGTCTTGGTGTGGTCGTGGGAGAGAAGAGGCAAGGGATGGACATGGATGTTGTCGAGGAGGAGGAAGATAGTCAGAAGAGGGCTCGGACAGAGGAGAAGATGACTCAAAACCATGAGGCGGGGCTGTCGGAACAGCTCCGCGAGCAGAAATGAAAATTATAGCATGGAACTGTCGGGGGCTTGGGAACCCCGCGGCAGTTCGAAGCCTTTTGGAATTACAGAAGGCAGAAGATCCTGATGTGCTCTTTCTCTCTGAAACTAAAAGCTATGAGAGGGAGATGGAGCATTTGAGGTGGAAGCTTGGTATGCCAAACATGGTGGTGAAAGATCCGGAAGGTCGTCGGGGAGGGCTCGCTCTCTTTTGGCGAAGGTGAGTGGATGTACGACTACGGTGGAAGGATAAATACTTTATAGATGTAGTGGTGATGGAGGAAAATGGAGTGCAATGGCGGTTGACGGGCTTGTATGGGGAGTCCAAAGCGGGGGAGAAAGGAAATACGTGGAAGGCATTGAAGTCATTGAAGGGGCAGCTGAACCTACCATGGCTATGTTTGGGCGATTTTAACGAAATCCTATTTGCAAATGAGAAGGAAGGAGGGCCGGCTCGGGCCCAGGGGTGTATGGATGCTTTTCGTGCCACACTGGAGTTGTGCGGGCTCGAGGATTTAGGATTTGAAGGAGATCCCTATACGTGGCGTAACAATTGGCATGATGTTGAAGGGTATACAAGGGAGAGGCTGGATCGGGCAGTGGCATGCAATAACTGGCGCGGGTTGTTCCCTCTGTATAAAGTAATAAACGGGGATCCTCGTCACTCTGACCACAGGCCGGTTACACTTCTGGTGGATGGCATGCAGCAGGAGGGAGAAGATGCTAGAGGTGATGGGTGTTTTAGGTTTGAGGCAAGATGGTTGATGGAGGAGGAGTGTGCTCGGGTGGTGGAAGAGGCGTGGAATGCAGCATTTGTAGAGGGGGATGCTTCTGTTAAGGATAGACTGGCTAAGGTGGGGGGAGAACTCACAAAGTGGGATCGAGAGGTGTTGGGTGAGCTAAAAGGAAGGATTAAGAAGGCAAAGAAGGAGCTTGAGAACTGTCGGCGTGGCTGTATTAGTCAACATAAAATAAACCAGGAGCATCTTCTTCGATTTAAGCTCAGCAGGCTGGAGGATCAGTACAATTTATATTGGAGGCAGAGGGCGCATGTTAATTGGTTGGAGAAGGGAGATAAAAATACAGACTTTTTTCACGCCCATGCAAATGAGAGGAAGAGGGTGAATACGATAAAGAAGCTTAGAAAGGAAGGGGGTGAGGTAGTGGAGGGAGAAGAGGAGATAGGAAAAATTATTACTGACCACTACAAAAGTTTGTTCATGTCTTCTGCAGGTATCGCCAACGACGAGGTGCTGCCCACATGCACACCTCGGTCACACACGATATGAACTCTCGCCTAACTCATGAATTCACAGAACAGGAAGTAAAGGAGGCCCTAAATTCCATTGGTGATTTGAAAGCACCAGGTCCGGATGGCATGCCGGCCATGTTCTATAAGCGGTTTTGGGAGCTGGTCGGGCCAAAAGTGAAGGAGGAAGTGCTGGGTGTGCTGAATGGTGCTCGGATGCCGAATGGATGGAACGAAACTACTATTGTGCTCATACCCAAGGTCAAAAACCCAGAGAAGGTCACAGAGTTTAGGCCTATAAGCCTTTGTAATGTTTTATACAAGTTGATCTCAAAGGTACTTGCAAATCGTCTCAAGGAAATCCTGCCTGAAATCATCTCGCCAACACAGTCAGCATTTGTCCCCGGTCGGATGATCACCGATAACGTGCTCCTGGCATATGAAATCACTCACCTGATGCATAAACGGAAGGGAGGGCGCAAGGGACTGGTGGCAGTGAAGCTTGATATGAGCAAAGCGTACGACCGCGTTGAGTGGGGCTTTCTAGAACGGGTCATGATCAAAATGGGTTTCGCTGAACAGTGGATGCACCTGATTATGAAGTGCATTAGATCAGTTTCATACAGGGTAAAGATTAATAGGAGTTTGTCAGAAGTGATCACCCTAGGCAGAGGACTCCGGCAAGGGGATCCGTTATCACCGTACCTCTTTATAATGTGTGCGGAGGCTTTCTCTGCTGTGTTGTACCAAGCGGAGCAGGAGGGCTCTATCCAGGGGGTTCAGATATGTCGTGGAGCTCCAAAGATAAACCACCTTTTTTTGCGGACGATTCGCTAATTGTTATGAAGGCAACAGCGGAGGGGGCAGCCAAACTGCAGCAAATTTTAGCTCTTTATGAGGATCAATCCGGCCAAATGATTAATAAGGAGAAGTCTAATGCCATGTTCAGTAAAGGAACCAGTGTAAACACACGGGGGGCTGTCCTGGCTGGCCTTGGCATAGCAGTAGAGTCCTTTAATCAGCGATATCTGGGACTGCCAGTTCACATTGGAGCATCCAGGAGTAAGGAATTTGAATATTTGAAACAGAAGATTTGGCAAAGGATTCAAGGGTGGAAGGAAAAGCTGCTATCGAAGGCGGGGAAAAGGTCTTGATCAAGGCTGTAGCTCAGGCGATACCCACGTACGCAATGTCGTGTTTTGATCTCACAAAGCAACTTTGCGAAGAGATCAGCGCACTTATTGCCCGGTACTGGTGAAGCCAACAAGATAAAAGCTGATGTCATTGGATAAGCTGGGAACGAATGACGAAATCGAAGAAGGATGGAGGACTTGGGTTCAGAGATCTGCATATTTTTAATCTGGCCATGTTGTCTAGGCAGGGGTGGCGATTACTCGAGGCTCCGGATACACTATGTGCGCAAGTACTGAAGGCTCGCTACTACCCAAACTGTTCTCTTCTTGAGGCGACAGAAAGAGAGGGTATTTCTTATACCTGGAGAAGCATACTGAAGGGGGTTAATCTGCTCAAGGAAGGAATTGTTTGGCGGGTGGGGTCGGGTGATAACATCAAAGTGTGGGAGGATCCGTGGATTCCTCGAGGAGATACTAGAAAGCCAACATCAGTAAGAGGGAACACAGTTATCACACATGTTTTTGAACTAATGGACCCGGTTAGGGAAACCTGGGATGAGCAGTTAGTAAGGGACCTTTTCAATGAAGATGATGTGTCGCATATCCTCGCTATCCCGGTGCGACCGGATATGGACGATTTTGTAGCATGGCACTATGACCCCAAAGGAAAATTCTCTGTAAAAGGGGCGTATCATGTCGGTATCCGGATAAGAGATGCAAGAAATGGCAATGATGCAGGCCCATCATTGAGTCAGGGAAGGGGAGAGGATAAATGGCAAAGATTGTGGAACCTGGAGATGCCAGGGAAGGTGCGTATTTTTCTGTTGAGGTTTGCGCATAATAGCTTGCCCCTCCATATGAATATTAAACGAAAAATGGTGGACTTGGATACAAGATGCCCAGTGTGTGGCCGGCTGGATGAGGATGGTGGTCATCTGTTCATAAAATGCAAAGCTGTCAAGCAAGTTTGGAGAGGATTGGAGCTAGAGGATACAAGAAGTGCTCTGTTGGAGTGCACTGGGCCAGGAGAGGTGTTTGATCACATATGGAGCTTGGATAATAGTAAGCGAGATACTTCCCTTATCCTGCTGTGGGAATGGTGGTCAGTGAGAAACAAGGTAAATGCAGGAGAGACGATGAGGTGCACTGACAATATCTGCTATACTATCCGACAGTATCTTCATGAATTCAGTAAAAGTGTTATGAAGCCTGTACAAGTGCCTCCCCAGGAAAAGGTTACGTGGAAGCGACCCCCACCTGATGTCGTTAAAGTCAATTTTGACGCATCCTATCATGCGGACACAGGGAGAGGAGCATGGAGGTGTGTTGCTCGTACTGACCAAGGTGAATTTCTGGCAGCAAAGGCCGGCACACTTGAGCATCTTACAGGGCCTCTACATGCAGAAGCTTTGGCATGTGTGCTAACTACTGAAGCAAGTGTGGAACTGGGCATCCACAGGGTGATTTTTGAGTCTGATTCCCAAGTGCTTTCCATGCACTCAATTCTGGTGAATATGAACGAGCGTTGACCGGTGTCCTCCTACGGGAGACGCGAAGTATCTGCCATCTAAACTTTGAATCATTTAGTTTCAGTTTCTGTAACCGAAATTGTAATAAGGTAGCACATGAGTTAGCTGCTTTTGGCTTGAGATCGGGAGCTGCTGATTTGTCGTGGATCGAGTATGCCCCAGACTTTGTTTCTGTTATGGTCGCCAGCGACATTGCTGAGCCAGTTTAGTAATGGAATAAATTGTTCCGGATCAAAAAAAAGTTCTGAACCGATAAAACAATGCCAAGTGGTGCGGATCAACTGCTCCACTTCCATGCATGCAGACGCGACGTGCGTATTCAAATCATGGCAGCTTTCTCCATGAACGTTTTACTCATCTTGTGAGCATCTATAATACAGTTGTACTTTTTTTGTTATGGGATGCTCTCTACTAAGATTGTTAATTTTGGTAAATTTGACAATTTTGACCTCAGGACAAAATCAATTCACAGAATGAACTGGCTGTGAAATTATTTCACTCCCCTGACCTTTTTGTGTAGCGCCCACCACGCAGGCGTCACACCCTACGGTGTAACGCCTAGCTTGGGGGTGTTGCATGCCAGTCCACCGTGGCGGTCCTGGGCCCCGCACCCAGCAGTGCAGCGCCTAGGAGCTAGGCACCACACATGTAATGTGCAGCGCCTAGAGCTCGGGTGCTGCACTGTGAGGAGAGCTCGGGCGCTGCACTGTGACTTAGATCCAGTCGCGGCGGCCCTCTCCTCCCCCGCCCACCCCATTGCCAGTTACAGAACAGAACAGAAGAAGCCGCGGCGGCGGCCCTCACCACTCCCCCTCTCAATCGCCTCTCCCAAATCCATCAGATCTGACGATTTGGTCCGTAGATGTCTTCACCAATCCATCCTAGAAGGTACCCTCCTCTGATCCCCTTCTTTCTATCCATATAATGTATGTTATTTTGAAGATTTTGAGAAACCTTATTTGATTTGATTAGATTTGAATGTTGCATGTATTATAATCTTGCATGTACCTAATTTAGCAACCCTAGTTTAGTATATTTTATTGAAAAGATATGGTTTGGATACAAAGGTTGACATGTTTTTTTATATGGAAAAGAGATTTGTATTAAATCTTGCATGAAGTAGGCCTAGTTTAGTTTATTTGTGTTGAAATTATATTTGTATATTTGTATTGACAAGAATGCTTTGGATACATATGCTTTGAATTATGTATGTACTAGGCGTACTTTAGTTTATTTGTATTCAAAAGATAATCGTGTTGACAAGAAAGCTTACTTTCAAAATTGTTAGGATGGTTTGGCTTCTCGATGATCACTGGGACAAACAACACCGGTCGTACGCTATGGCGGTGGAGCAGCGGGTAATAAGGAAAGTGGTCGGTTTTATGAATTTCGTGTTTATTTCAAACACAAATGCCCCATATGTAATGTTATGATTTGTTTGTTTGTAGGAGCTTGCACCTCTGAAGCTTCGTTCTCACGGGGTCACCCTTGGGTGGATGCTCTATGATGAGCGATACACACCGTATGTAAGGGAGACATGACTTCTCCCTTTCATTCATATGGTCAAACGTTCGACGCCACCCAACAATGCTCCAACACTCACCGCGCTTATTGATCATTGGTGGCCGGAGACACACAGTTTTCATCTTCGGACCGGGGAGATGGCCGTGACGCTCCAGGATATTGCTATGATCACCGGTCTTCCTATCGATGGGAATCCTCTATGTATGAGCACCGATTCTGATGGGTGGCGCGCGCAGATGTATGCCCTTATCGGTATGGTTCCTCCGGAGCCTCGGGAACCAGCAGCAGAAGACAAGAAGAAGGAAAGAGTCGCAGCCGGTGCTACTTTCACGTGGATTACTGAGAACTTTGGTACTTGCCCACCGGAAGCTAATGAGGACACGGTCAAGACATATGCTCGTGTCTACATGTGGTACGTGATATCCAGGACTATGTTTGCTGATGGCACATGCAAGAATGCTCCATGGATGTGGCTGAAGGCGTTGACCGTCTTCGATAGCAATTGGAGTTGGGGTTCGGCGACACTGGCTTACTTGTATAGACAGGTATGAAGTTGTTTCTTTTTCACTTCATTGCTACATTATGAATGCGATGTTGCTCTTAATTCAACCATGTTCTCTTTCATGTGCAGTTGGACGAAGCCTGTTGTAGGTCATCTGGAGGTATTGGTGGTTGTCGCTTTCCATATGGAGCTGGGAGCATTTGCCGGTTGGACACCCAAAGACCGTGAAGTACGATGATTGGGACGACAAAGGCGACCCACTACGGCGACCCACTTGGGCTTACAAGTGGGATGTGTTAAATGAGACGACAGATGATCCCTCGGTTATGTACAAGTTGTACCAGAGCGAGCTTGACGCGATCACGCCTGAGCAGGTGAATCGACATTGCATAAGTGATTATGATGCTTCTATTGTAAGTCGATATCAATTTTGCATTCTATCCCATTTTGCAGGTGGTATGGGAGCCGTATGGAACAGGAGACAGTTTTGGTAACCCTATGGAGTTCAGGCTGAATCCGATGTGCACTAGGGATAGAGATCTCTGGCGTATGCGGTGCCCACTCATATGCAACTGGGCGGTTGAGCTTCACCTCCCACATCGAGTGCGCCGTCAGTTTGGTTTGTTCCAGGCACACCCGCCGGAGTGGGAGGACACGGACAAGTTGCTACACACGTAATATATAATTAACCTTGAGCACTTAGCAGCTTCTTGGCGGTTTTGATGCTGCTAATATTCTGTTTCTAACTTGCAGGTTGGATAGGAAAAGGCAGCGGAAGATCAAGGATTGGGACAAGCATCACAGAAAGTATGTCGTACAGTTTGCGCTCAGTGTGGAGAAAGCTAGGGCTGGAAAAGGAGTCCAGCTTCGTGAGCACTGCCCGATCGCGTTCAACAACTATCTCACATGGTTTCTTGCAAGTACCCATATGGAGGTATGCAAGCCGGCGTATGCTGAGGAGATTTTGGAAGAACCCATCGTTTTTGATGAGGTAGCCCAGCACCAGTACAACGCATTAGTCAGGAAAGGCAACTCAATGATCCCTTCAGCTCCAATGATGAACTTTGTGGTATTTGCCCTCTTTGCTTTTCATTCACACTATTCACATCTTCGCTTGCCTAACATGTTAATACCATTTCTGTTCATAGCGTGCCCAGATCAAGAAAGCAGCTGATGAGACCGAGACTATTCTTGAAACAACCCCGGCTGGCAAAGCGATGGGGAAAGTGCACTTCGAGCATTCATCAAGATTCACATCTCCTTCAAACTACCACTTAACATGTGTTGCTACGTTCGATGTCTCATTCACTTGTACATGTTGCAACGCCAGGGCCAAAAGTTAAGGCGGCTATCAAACCTTTTCGGTTGTCATGACCCCGAGTATGTATCACCAGAACGGTCTAGGTCGGCGACACTATCAGATCCCGCTTCGGGGCAGGGCCATGGTGATCATTTGGAGGATGAGGATGTGGGTGTGGTCACCCAAGAGGTATGGCATGAGCATATATATCCAATTGTTGATGCATTGCTAACTATATCCTCACACACGGTCTTTCCATATCTTTTGTTGATGCATAGTTGTTGATGATATGACCTTGGGGACGTACCAGGTTAGGTCCGCATACAGGTTAAAGCCTAGGACGGGAATCGACAAGTACATACCTGAAGACTTCACCCAAAGAGGTAAAAGGACGTCGGCACCTCGCGGATGGCGGCTTTGGATGACTATTTGGATGACGATGTGGATGACATGGAGGAACCGGAGCCGGAGCGGGAGCGGGTTCCTCTTCCTAGGAAGGTGAAGAAGTTAGCCAGCAAGAGGGGGAGCAGCCAAAAAGCGCTCAAGAAACTAGTCATCGTCCTCTATTTGTAATCTTGAACTTGTAGTGGTGATAGCTTGTAGTAATGTGGAACTTGTTATGTCGGTGAACTTAGAGTTGTGGTAGCTCTATGTTAAACTTGATCCTCTTCTATGTCTTAGTTATGTTGAACTTGCAGTGGTCGTCTTAGCAATGTTGAACTTGATCGTCTTGTATGTCCTAGTTATGTTGAACTTGGAGTGGTTGTCTTAGCAATGTTAAACTTGTTGTCTTAATAATGTTCAACTGTGACTGAAATGTGAACTTAAAGTTCCTGACTGCTTATTCTAGGAAATGTTGCACTGAGCCTGAAAATGACCAAGTTTGCAAGTTACAGCCGTGCAACGCCTAACCTGGAGGCGCCACACTGAGCAGTGCAACCTAGCTAGTTGCAAAATCAGTTAAATCAGCAGAAGGTTCTATCATCGCCGGCGTGCTAGCGTGGTGAGTAGCCCAGCGAGCTGTCACAACTCCCAACTTCCAACTGTGTGTCTGTTTGCCACTTGCTCTGATTGCCTATTGCCTTGAGTTGAGTGGCAATAATTGCAATAATCTAAGTAGCTACGACAAGGGTCTGTGCTCTTGCGAGTTTTTTTTTAGCAAATGTGTGCCCTTGTGAGTGCCTTGAGTATTTTATTCGGTCATAGTTACGTCCATAAAGCATGGTTAATAATATAACTAATAATTGGCTATAAATAGTTGTTATGTTATCTATAGCCAACCTAATAACCGGCATGTATAATAATAAGTTTCAAATGTGTACTTCTTTATTAGAGCAAGGTTAATAGTATAGCCAACAATCGTCTATATGAGGTTGCCACATCATCTATAGCCAACCTAATAGCCAACATGTATAGTAGCTAGTTACTAAGTAGTACTATTTCATTAATAGATGGCCCGCCTTACACTCTCACATTGTTTCTTGGAGCACGTGTTGCAGCCAGCTGTTAATCTATAGCCCGCTTACCTTTTCTTTTCTCTTCTCTCACACCCAACTCAGTAATAATATAATATTTTAATCCTTACAGCATGCTGACTGTACCTTATTATACTTGCTCTTAATAGTTGGTCCATCTTACAATCTCACAAACTTGCTATAAGGACTAACTTACAGCCTGCTTCTCTGCTATCTCCCCTTCTCTCTCTGCCAACTAGGCAAATATATAATATTTTAGTCCATATAGCCTGCTTATGTCACCTTATTGTACTTGTTCTAAAATAAAATCATAGCAGCTTGAATTTATTTCTAGAACAAGAAAACAACTTGAATGCATCAAGATGAGAGATTCAGCTCGTGGCGGGGCATGTTATTTAGAACAAAAGCACACTGTTACATACTAATGCTTATAGGAATGCATAAACTTGATGATGGTTGATTAGACCGAAATTGACATCCAGTAGGAAGCAAGGTCGAAGAATGTGTGAGGTTGCAAGCTCTCCGTTGTTGCTTCCATTTTCATGACATAATGTTGAAGGTAAGTGAATCCCTATTTCACACTTAGTGCATCAAATTGCCAGGACGATGCACAACGATTGGTTTTCCCTTATTTCCACTAAATTCAACAAAACTAAAATATGAATGAACTTCAAAATGTGTGCATGAATTTTCTTAACAAAAACAAACTGAAAACCCCAAAAAAAAATCTCCAAAGAAAACCGGTGATACATTACCTACTAAAACACAAAGAAGAAAATAACGAAAATGGGCAGGCCCAATCGCAGAGACAACCTAAAGGATTTGGAGCACTCTTGAGGTGCCAGGGCTATGTCTGACCTATTGCGAGACGTGCCCTAGTCTCGGCTCTGGCGCTCTGCTAATGGTCAGCTCAACACTACAACTCTATGGAACGGTTTTGGGATGGTTCTATTCACCGGTTCAGACTAAATTTAGACCCTTTTGCGCGCTTTTTTCTTCTGATCTTTTTCTATGTGTTTCTTGTATCCTTTTCTATTTTTTGTACATTTTGCTAATTTTGTTATTTATTTTTTCATTTGTTAAGTACATGATGAACATTTTTCAGATACATGTTGAACATTGTTTTAAATATAGGTTGAACACTTTCCTGGAATACACCTTCAACATTTGTCTAATGCAAAAACTGAACATTTTTTGAACACACATTGAACTTTTGTTATTAAATCCCACGAACATTTTTCAAAGTTGCAACTCATTTCTTAGGTGTTTAGATTATATTTTAAAATGCCACAATAATTTTCTCGAATTGTATGAAATACTTTTTGAAACTTACATAAACATTTTTAATATGGTTGAAAAGATTTTCAGAAAATTCACTAACATTTTTCTAAAACATGTGAACATTTTTTTAAATGACACGAACATTTTTGAGTGGTAAAGGTTGCAAGAAAAAAAATTATAATCTATAAACAGTTTTCAAAAATGTCAAGAATGCTTTCTGAAAACTTGTGAATATTTTTTTAAATGTAACGAACATTATTTTAAAATTATGCTAACTCATTTTTACATTGCATAAATATTTTTAAAATCCATGATGAATGATTTTAAATTTTTAAGTAAACTAAAATTAAATAATTAATTTGGGAAATTTATGAAATATAAAAAATTGAAAACGAAAAAAATAAGAAAAAACGATGAGCAAGCACACCTATGTAACGAACCCACATGTTCCTAATGGGCTGGCTCACTTGAGGCCAGGATACCATTTGTTCAACTGCGGTGGGCGATACAAAGTAAGATTGTCGAGTAGTTTTACGGGTAGCTACTAGACAATGGGAGGAATAATACACACATGTTGTGGGAGCTAGTGGGAAAGCAATTAAGAGCAAGTACAATAAACTTATGTAAACAGGCCATAACAGTTAAAATATTATTTTTCTGCTGACATGGAGGGAAGGGAAGAGGAGACAAAAGAGGAGTCGGCTACATAATAAAAGCGAGCTACAACACGTGCTGTTAGGCACTATGTGAGAGAAGGTGGGCCATGTGTTAATAAAATTGCACATCTTTATAGTATCTAGCTATTGTACTTGCTGGCTATAAGCTTGACTATACATGACATGGCAACACATATATTCATCAGCTGGATGTAAGGAGCAGGAGGTTCTCTCATCGCAAGTAGGCGCCATAGCTCCAGCGAACTGTCCCAACTCTATATTTTGTCTCTTGCTCTGGTTACCTTGACATCAGTGGCAATAATTGGAATACTCTATAACCCTAAGCTCCCTAGTTTTAAAGGGCTCGCAATCAATTGAGATTTACAATTGAAATTGGATCATCTGATTTTGACAGAGTCATCAATTTCTAAAAGCTATCTCATTTAATTTCCAATATGTTCTGACATCATTTGTTGTTTTTCGGTCATTTACCTAATTGTTTAGAGAGCTAAATGACCATGAAATTGAAAATCACTACAAAATGAATCCTGAAAATATTGAAACTTGGCATGGTATCATCATATCACCCGCATAGCATGCGCGAAAGAGTAGAAAGGGTCACGACAAAAACTGGACGCACTTCGTGTACAAACTGGACAAACTCTTTCGGAGTATCAGGGTTTCGGATGAGAACTCATCTGTTACACGGCCACTTCAATGTTTTTTAAACTTATTTAAACTCCAGACTTCTTTTGTGTTCAGTATGCAGCATTCAAAGAGACGTCATCAATTTTCAACATGTTCTAACATCATTTGTTGTTTTTCGATCATTTACCTAATTGTTTAGAGAGCTAAATGACCGTGAAATTGAAAATCACTACAAAATGAATACTGAAAATGTTGAAACTTGACATGGTATCATCATTTCTCCCGCATAGCATGTGCGAAAGAGTAGAGAGGGTCACGGCAAAAACTGGACGCACTTCATGTACAAACTGGACAAACTTTTTCGGAGTATCAGGGTTTCGAACGAGAACTCATCTGTTACACGGCCACTTCAATGTTTTTTAAACTTATTTGAATTCCGGACTTCTTTTGTGTTCAGTATGCAGCATTCAATTTCCAGAAGAAAAGAAATAATGCAGAAAATAAAAAAACTATACAAAAAATTACTCAAAAATAAATAGAAGAAAATAAATAATGCAGAAAAGAAAAAACTATATAAAAAACTACTCAAAAATAAATAGAAGAAAATAAATAATGCAGAAAAGAAAAAACTATATAAAAAATTTGTTGGCGCGCTGCCCAGTGGGCCTGCCAGACCTAGGGTGTGCAAATGCACGCCCAGAAGGGCCAGCAGGCTCACAGGGCAGCGCGCCCTAGTTAATTAGGCCCAGAAGCCTGCTATATAGAGAAACTCGAAGGAGCAGCCGCGGCTGGGTTTATAAACCAGTGCGGCTGTCCTTCGCTCGGCGAGGTGGGACTAAACATTGTGCACCGCCGATGGTAGCGCACAAACTTTAGTACCGGTTGGTGGCTCCAACCGGTACTAAAGGGGGGGGGGGGTCTTTAGTACCGGTTCGTGGCACGAACCGGTACTAAAAGGGCCGTTTCCGGCCCCTTGGCCTGGCGAAAATTGGCCTTTAGTACTGGTTGATGGCTCCAACCGGCACTAAAGACCCCTCCTATATATATGGAAGCTACGAAAAAAATCAGTTTCATCGACCACCAGTAGTTTTTCTCGATCCAAACTTATTCGCCGCACCCGTCACCCCATCGCGCGCCGCCCTCGCTGCCCGTCGTCGCCGTCACCGCCGGCGCCCACGCCACCCGTCGTCGCCGTCACCGCCGTCGCCCCCGCCACCCGTCATCGCCGTCACCGCCCGGCCCGTCGCCCCCGTCGCGCCCGTACGTCGCCGACGCCTCTCGCCCGCCGCGCCTGTCCCCCCGTTGTCGCCCGCCACCGCCCCCCGGTCGTACACACACACACACACCACACACACACACACATACACACACACATTGTTTTTACTTATTTTTTATTTTCTGTTGTTTAGATTAATGTTAGATAAATTACGTAGATAATAATGTTAGAATGTTAATGTTAGATGAATTATATGGAAAAGATGTTAAATATTAATGTCAAATATATTTTACATGAATTAGAACAAGTTGAACTAGTTGAATTAGTATAGCTAGATATTAATTAGGTATATATATGAGATTTGAACTAGTTGAATTAATATAACTAGTTTATTTTTAGTATGAAAATTAATAGAACAAGTTTATTTTTAGTAAGAAAATTTAGGTATATGAGATTTGATGATCTAATCAAAATATTACTATATAGAACTACCTACTTTATTTTAGTAAGAAATTAATATAACTAGTTTATTTTTAGTAAATGCTTAGTTGAATTAATAGAACTAGTTTATTTAGTTGAATTAATAGAACTAGTAAGTGTTTAATGTTTCACCTATATATGAACATATATGTTAGATATTAGATATAAATTATATGTTAGATATATATTTAATTTAGTTATATGAGATTTCATTATCTAATTAACATTTTATTATATAGAACTAGCTACCTTATTTTTAGTAAGAAAATTAATAGAACTAGTTTAGTTGAATTAATTAGTTGAACTAGTTAGTTGAATTAGTTCAATTAATTAGGTATATTCTTCGGAAGTGCTTAGTTGAACTAGTTGAATTAACAGAATTAGTTGAATTAATAGAACTAATAAGTGTTTAATGTTTCACCTATGAATATAGGAATATCGTCTGACGACGAACACAATTTCATTATGTGTGAATACTGCAAAGACCAGCGCGGCCTGTGCGGCAGAAATTTTCTAGTTGATGATAGACGCTTCAGCATCAAGCTGGATGAGAACTTCGAAGTGGATACAGTAAGTCACAACGACAAGTCTTTTTTCGTAATTAAGCATGACTTATGCTTCATTTGCTTCACCTTTTAATTTTAATTTTTCACTATTCTACTAGCGTATCCCCTGCCATGCAAGAATTTTTGTCTTGGATAAGATAGGTTTCAGTCCTAACGAAACTATGGAGGTAAAAAGAGTTTACTTAAAGACCGAGCATGGTTATACCTTCAACGTCAAATTATACAATGCAGACACATACACCTATTTTGAATGCAAAACTTGGCAGGCACTATGCAAGGCTTATGCATTTGAGCCTAATATGGTTATCACCTTTGATATTCGTCCGAAAGATGATATTGAAGGTAATAGAGACATCTGGGTCGATATGCAGACGCCTCCAGTTCTACCATTATGTGAGTTTCTGAACCATATTTATGTCTTCGATATGAGATTATTTGAACCAGTTGAATAATTAATAGATCTCAAATTATATTGACAGCTTACTTCCAATCAAGCAAACATGTCCGGCGCTTGGTAGACAGGACCGTCCACTGTCCCGGGGCTGAACTAAACTGCGAGGAGACAAGTCATTATGTTTCATGGCTTGAGGATCTTGATGCTGTCAAGACAAATTTATTTGTTGCACTTAGAAATGTTAGTACTCAAAACGTGCGACCAATAGTGTTCGTACTGAACTACGATCACATATATTTAGGAAAGATGGTAAGATTTCTACTATTTCTCCTCCGTGCATCTTTTGCATACATTATTTTTTTTAAGCTAAACTTCATTGCTAAGTATGTTACTATACGATGTTCTTCAACAAGGACTCCCGATGAATGTTGTGCCTGATTGAATCGAGACTAAAGGTACCATGAATATTGTTAGCTTACGGCCAAGATATCCTACAATGCACTTTAGTGCATTCAGGATTTCTAATAGCGAGGAATGCTTAATAGTAAAAGACTGGAGCAAAATTGTGAACGATCATAGAGAAGTACTAGGGGGCAACAATCAGAAGCGCAACCCACGATTAGGAGACATGTTCATCTGCATGCTCCAATATGATGAATCAGCAAAGCTATACATGTTCTATGCTATTTTACCTGAGAGAGAGCAGCAGTAGTGATTAATTAGCTAGTTCATGCTCTTAGTACTTGTCCTCTCATGTTCGTGTTCTTCGTCCTGAACTTAATCTCAAAAAGTGATTTGCTTTTGTGGTGTTATGAACACTTATAATATCATTACCATGTTGAACTCGATGATATCTTTGCTATGAAAACCGTTGGTGATGATATATATGATGCAAGAGTTTTTATATTAATTAATATGATGATGATGAGTTATTATATCATTTATGAAAGAAATTGCATATTAGTTTCAGCTGGATGGATTCTAGCTAAGTGATCAAGTATATGCCATATCCATATTAACTCGACCACTTAAGTAGGTGATCAAGTATATATAATATGGATATGACATATACTTGATGACTTAGCTAGGATCCACACGCATCCAGTCAAACTAATCACCTAATGATTTAACAACTCATTATAATGTAAAATAATCACTAAATTAAATTGAAAACACAAAATTAAAGTAAAAATAAAAATAAAACCAAAACACACCAAAACATTTAGTACCGGTTAGTGTTACCAACCGGTACTAATGTCCTACGCGCCCACGGAGCTGGCTCGTGCCACGTGTTTGCCCTTTAGCACCGGTTCATGCTGAACCAGTACTAAAGAGGGGGGGCCTTTAGTGCCTACAATTTAGTGCCGGTTACCGAACCGGCACTAAAGCCCCTTACGAACCGGTGCTATTGCCCGGTTCTGCACTAGTGAGGGGCTGCGCACCATTACTTCGGGGTGCCCGTGCCCATGGAAGACGTGGACGAGGCCGTTCCGGCAGTCTAGGTCGAACCACTCGCTGCGCAACCAGTCGCCGCGCAAGGAATCCAAATTGAAGCTAGCGCGGCGGGGGGCGGCGGCGAGCTCAGGCGGCTAAGGCACCGGCACGAACTGCAGGGATTGCTTGTCGGCGGATGCATGGGCCCTGGTGATGACGTAGAAGCCGAGAAGGCTGGGCGGGTGGAGGTCGCCGAAGCGACGGAGGAAGGCGGGCGCGGAGGCGAGGCGGAGCCAGCGCTTGCAGACGATCGCGGCGCGGACGAAGCTTGTGGGGAAGGCGACGCGGGCGAGGGTCTCGCCCAGGAGATCGTCGTCGCCGAGCACTACTGAGAAGACCGTTGCGGCCGCCGCCAGCTCCCTCTTCCCTTCCATCTCTGCTCTCGATGTGGTATTCGAGGTCCTGTTGAGGATTCGAGAGAAGGGTCGATCGCCACAGCAAACTCAGACGATGATAATTGGGGGTAAGAAACATGAGAGTTTAGGGTTTTACGTACGTTTACTTACCTGGCATAGAGTCCGTTCAGGTTTAGCCTTCGTCCCCTCACGGATCCGTCTTGGTTTCTAATTCGTGGACAGTCAACTTTCTTCACCAAAACCATAATTTTCTTGCCTTTCTTCTTCGTGTCCGGCTGCGGCACGCTTGATGCGAGTGGAGACAGTGATTGAACGACATGGCAAAGAATGGCGGCTGCTACAAATCAGCCGGATGATTTCTTAGAGAAATCATCCGCCTGTACAACCGTCCGATAAGCGTGCAAGGGGCCGTTGGATCAAAACAGGCAGCAGTGAGCGTGACAGCTTCAGCGCAGCCCCCGCGGAGCTCCAACCAAGCATCGACAGCTTCCGGTGAGCTCCATTGCAACCCGACGGAGCTCCAATGCAGCACCAACACTCCGGCGGAGCTCCATTGCAACTCCGGCGAGCTCGAATGCAGCACAAAGGCTCCGGCGAAGCTCCATTGCAACTCCGACCGAGCTCCATTGCAGCTCCGATGAAGCTTCAACGATCTCCTTGGTGCTTCACTGCAGCTCCGGCGCGCTTCATTGCAGCTTTGTCATGCTTCGTTGCAGCTCCGGCGGCGCTTCATTGCAGCCCCGACGGAGCTTCGACGACCCGGAGAGCACTCCATTGCAGCTCTGCCGCCGGCAACTTGCAGCAACCAGCCGCACCGCCCCGACGTTGCGCCGCAACACTATGGCCATGGACGAGTTGCTGCGTCGCAGCACCGATGGGTCGTCAACGAGCAGCCGCCTGCCCCTGTGTGTTGCGTCGCCCCCTCGGGGTTGCAGGCACCGCGACGGTGGCGCGTGGCGGAGATGCGCGCGGGGGGGGGGGGGGGGGGCGTCGCCAGCCGCCTCCTGGTTCGCCGCACCTGGGCAGGGTTGCCGGCGTCCGCCATGGGAGCCTATCTCCTTTCTCGCGTGTGATGACACAGAGATGGGGGAAAGGGGAAAAGCAATGCAGGAGAACGTGTGGAGAAGATTGGGTTCGAAGAGATAAGGCCGGCTGGAGAGCGGTGGATGGGCCCACAAGACACGTGTCCAGCACAGCGCGCGGCTTACGTTTGTTTGTTTTCATCCGGATGAAAACAAACGTTTTTCGCAAAGAATTAGGGTTAGTTGTCCCTGGTGGGGGAAGAAAGTCGTGACGGAGCAGGCGGAGGAGCCTAGTGGGCAAGGTGTGACGGCCGTTACACCTTGATTCAGCACCAAACTTTTTTTTATATGTAAGCATACACTTTTTCTTTGTGTGAGAATACCTAAGCATATACTGCTTGTTGGTTTTAGATCACAGTAGATCGATTCACCCAAGCAAAGCTAGATGGAAGCACACAAGCAGGCGGCAGCCTGATTGACGTGCTGCCTAGCACATGCTCATCTCACCGTGTAGACGTACATGAACCAGCTCCCTTCCGCTGCACAATGATCGGATCGATTCTCTTGACGACTCGCCCTTGGAACTCTCGTAACTTGGCGGCAAAACAGAATGGAGATAATTTTGTTGATGCGTGCAACTTGCATTTTTGGGGGTTTTTCCTTGATTTATATACAAGAGTACATGAGCCGTGCCAACGTATCGCGGACTCCACTGCCAACACGATGCGACCCGGTGTTCCGTTTAACAAGATTTTATAAAGTAATACATCAGGTAGTCTGAAGTCACTATCTTGACAACATCCGTCGCTACTCCTATCCACTTGATGAAGGGGTGTCGATTGTTCGAGCCGAATACCAAACAGACATCACACCAAAACCTAATATCTAAAACCGAAGGCCCCAACCAAGCCAGAAGGAGGATTGGGCACTGCCATTGCATGCGCCTTCTAGACGCGATTGAGAGCTTCTGTGCAGTGTGAATTGACTTTTATATTTTTGCATCATTTTTTTAAGCTGATAGTTCGCCACACCTTAATTTTTTTCGTCGGTCGTGTTCAAGGGGGTGCGACCGGCGTCGGTGTGCTAGGTCGGGTCCGCGGGTTGGGTCACAGCGGTGTGCGTGCGTGTGTAGTGTGTCTACTTGTAGCAGTTGTATGTGTATGTGCTCGTAGTAGGCAGCGCTGTGCGCGTTCGTGCGCGCTGGCCGGGCGGATCGCTCGCTCCGCTACGTGCGTGTATGCACAGGAGACGTAGGCGCTGCGTAGCTGTAGGACTACAAAGCCGCGGACGCGAACATATACTTGCTGAGAAAAGTCTGAGCACTGGTAGTAAAAGGTTGTACGTGCAGCCGGGCGTTCGTCGCCGGAAAATCTTCATTGTGTTCTTCTCTTTCTTCTACCTCCGTCCAGCTGAGAGAGAGAGAGAGAGAGAGAGAGCTAACTAGGGCTCCCCCAACAGACACTAGGAAAATAAGGCTAGAGAGGGGAGAGTTAGGGTGAATGTGACCAGTCGCAAACCCAAAATCATTCACTGCTATTAGACACTCCCAAGAGCCGAATGTGTTTCAGGTTCTGAGGAGATCCAACTTTGAATAGACTGACAACACTCTTCACCTCTACTAATTGTTACAATTTTTTTGTTATTAACGATGTCGTCGTGATTGGGAGAATGTTATCAGCGAGAACGCTGAAACACGAATGCAGTGATGTCTCATTTAACTACACCACAAATGCGAAACATGCTGGCTAAATAGGATGAAACTGAGCCTACTTACAGTTGATTATCAGATCAAGCAATTTGTTTCAGAACCGTGGTCTTCGGTTCAGCATCCAGAGAAATTTGAAGCCATAAATTACTTTTGTGGATGATATGTCTATCCAAAAAGTTCTGAAGGCATAGCAAAACAGAGATCATACGAGCTAGCAGCAACAGTAGGATCATCGATTCAAAAAGTAGGACACCAGGCCCAAGAACAGGCCTCACATTCCGCGCATTTGTTCGTAAGATGTATCTACCAGCAGCTTCTCCAGGTGGGCTGAAAATTACAATTCTACATAGAAACTAAATAAGCTTGCAAAAACCACCCATACTAGTAAAGCAGGAGATGTTATATAGAAATCAATCAACCTATACATTCTCTAAAGCTTTAGAAAGACAAACTCCTGTACCGAGGGCGTCTCCCCGATCAACTTGAGAGCTTCCTTATCAGGCTCCTCATCAATCCCAATGGCCATGATGGCCTGCTTCCCTGGAGCAATCCTGCCAACGCTCATAAAGTTGACATTCAGGTTCATCGTCCCGAGAATCGATCCCACCTTGCCGATGATGCCCGGCTGGTCGACCTGCCGGCACAGCAACAAGTTGCCCTCAAGGCTGACGTCGACGCTGAAAGGGCCGACGAGCGTGAGATGCGGTGTGCCATCCTTAACCTTCCCCTCCACCCTGATGTCACCGTCGTCGGACAGCGCGCCGGCGAACTTGGACTCCACATTGGCAAGCTGGACCTGGATGGAGTTTATAGGGACCTCAGGGGAGCCATCGAGGAGAATCTGCTCCTCGATTATGCGGAGCCCTCGTTGCTTGGCGACGTAGTCAGCATTGACAATGTTGACAAATGCACTTGAAATGGGTTCGACGATGCCTTTCGTGACCATGGCGCGGAGAATTCTTGTGTCCAAGTCATCCGGGTCTCTAGCCGATGAGTAGACGACCTTGACTGCCTTGATCCCACTGCCACCAGCCACGAGTTGCACGGCAAGACGTCCCAGCTTCTCAGCAAGGATGACATATGGGGATAACTCGGCTAAAATCTGTCGGAACAGATGAACTGTTCAAACTGAAGCAGAGTGTGCATTATGCTGTAAGTACAAAAGCATAGTCCTTGCCAATGGGAGTACCTCAGCAGAGACCATTGGGGCATTGACAGCAGTGGCAGCCAGTTCACCTTTCAGTGCACCGATAACAGCCTCTGCGATTTCAAGGGCAACGCCTTCCTGTCGACAAACACGGGCAAAGTTAAGAGGATAAGCTCGTAAGATGCAGTACAGAGATTGTTGCAAAACAAACAGCAAACCTGTGCTTCTGTTGTGCTAGCTCCAAGGTGCGGTGTCACTGTGACATTTTCATGGTGTACTAACTTGCTGTCTTTCGGCGGTGGCTCTTCAAAGAACACGTCGAGTGCTGCCTGACAGACATCGCGAAGCAATGAGAAAAAGGCCAATGGAAACATTTTGAAACAAGAAAAGAAAAGAAATGTGTACTGTCTATGCTAAATAATACACAATACCCAAGATAATGGCATAACTAGATGAGTCATGACAACTGTTTGACAGCAATATGCACTATCAACATTTGGATCAATGGACATGACAAAAAAAGACTACCTGTGCAACAGTCCCATTATCAAGTGCTCTCAGCAATGCTTCTTCATCAACCACTCCACCCCTCGCAACATTGATAAGCCTTACTCCTTTCGTCATTTTTGCAAAAGTCTCGTCGTTGAAAATTTTTGTTGTTGATGGTGTTAGAGGCATATGCAGTGATATGAAGTCTGCAGTGGAGATGGCGTCATCGAATGATACGAGATCTACACCGATAGCTCGGGCTCTATCGACGGGGGCATATGGGTCATGAGCAATGACATCCATTCCAAGTCCTTTCGCGCGTCGAGCAACCTCTGAACCAACCTTCCCGAAGCCCATAATAGCTATTGTCTTTCCAACCAAGGAAACGCCGACATATTTGCTACGCTGCCATTTGCCTGAACATGCACAAAGCAAATCGTGACACTAGATTAGCACGAGGTGCAGCGCAGCACGATGAATATTTCCACTGCTACTTAAGCATTTCATCATTCGAACTTGCCATGTTGATAAATGTTCTGAAGTCTGAACCAAACAATTACTCTGTTCTTGCACACAATGACTCAAATTTATGTAGTTCTGTGTTCAGTTTCAGTGTACTAATTCAGTATGACGCGCATAGTGTAAAGTTTCAGTTTACTGATTCAAGCTAGCAACGATAAAAAATATTAAATAGAACGAAGCTACAGTAATATTGGTAAAATTCCACCGAACGAAGCTACAGTGTAAAATTATTAGGTGGATCACCAAACAGGATCAAAATATTGGTAAAATGTAAAACGGAGATAACTGTTCTAGTAGATTCACTGTGGAAAATTAACTGGAAGAGAACACATTTCCATACTAAAAGTCTTAACAGCTACTAGTACTAAGTTGCAGAGCAATCATATATTCTATAGAGCAACAGCAACAGACTTATAGCTAGTTTTTTTTTGTTTTT